>NW_010972625.1:1045416-1074567 GCF_000737465.1 Haliaeetus leucocephalus
CCGCGGGCTGGAGCCGGGGTCGAGCTCCGGGCCGCGGCCGACCGGGCGTGTCTGCATCTAGGTGGGGAAGATGCAGGGTAACAAGAGCTTCAACATGGAGAAGCAGAACCACACTCCGCGGAAACAGCACCAGCACCAGCAGCATCCGCCGCCGTCCATCCCCGCCAACGGGCAGCAGGCCAACAGCCAGAGTGAGTCCCGGGCCCGCCGCGGGGGACCTCCCGGCCCCGCTTTGGGTAGGCGTTGAGCGTCGGCCCTCGCTGCAGAGGGTAACTTTGGGTCCCGGTTAGCTGCCAGCCCCTACGGGTGCAACAGGTCTTGGTGGAAACAAACTGAACCCGCTCTTTCAGGTTAAAACAATAAAAACTCAAGTCCTTAAGCAAACTGCGACTTGCATTCGAGGTTTGCCTTCAGTAATCAGGTTTTTCCATTGTTGGAGACGGTGGTTTGAATTGCAGCTGGGTTGTTTTGGGGGTTTTTTTGCTCAATCTGCTCAAAGATGCATGCGGCTCCTGTAGATTTGGCTGGGATTTGTTAGTAACTTTCTCGTGTTCCTGAAACTGGGTAGTGATGTAGAGGTACGTTTTTTGTCTCAAGTAAAGCTCACTTTTAAAGAGTTCGGAAATCCCTGAATCTTTAACAGTGTTTTTATAAACCTTGCAAGTACGAGATGGCCTGTTTTCCCTTGGCTGTTTCCTTTTTTTTCCCAGTCATAACAGATGGCTGGCTTCTCAACACAGGTTTTCTTAAGTACTAGCGAAATAAATTTGCTATCTGTGAGGATACAGTTGTAGTAAGAATGTTGTTACAGCAATCTGCAGTCGTCCGTTAAGCCTAAATTTTTACATGGGAGGGGCCAGGAGATGCCCAGCTTTACTTAATAATATTTCAGCATTCAAGTACCAGCTGACATTGATGATGGCTGTTACTCTAATCTAGTGCGTTTCTGGGTTTGTTCCTAATCGGTGTGGACTGTAGCTCTGTTACTTGGGATACAGAAGGGGTGCTTATGAGCTGAGACAATATGCATTAATGGTTTCTAGGACCTTAATTGATCTAACTTGATAGTTTAGAAGTATGGTGGCAAGGCATTGTCATTAGCATTTTCGGAGAAGTGCTTTAGTTATATTAGTTGGTTTGGCTTGTTTGTTTTTTTTTTAAGTTTGGACACTTTGTTCAAAACAAAAGTGTATAGAAGCCACATGTGCACTTTGCGTGATTGTTCTGTAGTTTTTCTGTCAAAGTTGCAGGTTTAACTGTATACACACACATGCAGAGATACTGGGCTAGTAGAAAAATAACTTTGTATTCTTATTAGATGGCCCTGTTAAACAGGCTCCTTATCAGCTCGTAGAAGAGAATAGACAAGGGTGGCAGACCAGTCCATTTCCAGTTAGGTTGGAAACAATACAAAACAACTGTATTGTGGTATTCTCACAGGGATCAGCTTATAGTGAGTGACTGTATCTCAGATTCCTTTGAGTGGATCTACTTAAGGCAGAACAACGATCGTGGTATAACTCTGCTGTAAGTCCCTCCTAGTGTATTCACAGGCCTTGCATTGATCCCCAAATATTTCTGATAATGGTGTGAAGAAGTTCACAAAACAAAACACTTAAGTACCCTTGCTGTGTGAAGTAGATAACTTACTCTCACTACTCTTCTATAGATATACCATCAGTCTTACCTTTTTTAGTGTTGGCTATGAAGGTGTGCTTATTACAAAAGAGTTGTCCTTCCATGTCTTGTATGCATTGTCTTTGCATGGATAGCCTTTCCTGGTTAGTGCTATGCTTTGTAGCCTGAATCAAGCCACTCCTGTTCATAGTTTATTTCATATGTGTGGCCATAAGGTGTGTCCTCTGCAAAGCAAAGGAATCGCTTTCTATGGTTTGCTCTCCTGTGTGGGGAAGTTCTGTATACATTAAAGAAAATGGGACACAGGAAAGTAAAGCTATGATGAAGCCATCCCTTTGTCTGGCATATAGTAGAGCTTCCAGAATTGTGCTGGACTTTTGCTGAATTAAGAGTTAAAGATTGTATATGTATGTGTGGGGATTTGAGAATGTTCCTGCAATCTGTCCTGTTTCTTAAGTGTTAGGTATAGCATTACTTACTGAGTATAGGTTTTTGTAATGAACTTTGTAATTTTTCTGAGGTCTCACCTATATGGCTGGTTTTTTTGGGTGGTTTGGGGTTTTTTTTTCCCCCACTATTTTCACCATTCCAGTCTTCTCTCCAGCTTGGAACCCAAGACTTGAGAACCCAAATCCTGTCTCGTAGAATGACAGCTATCTCAAATCTTATCTGTCTGGGCAAAATATCCTCTTGTTTGCATATTCTTCTAGACATCTGGGGTTTTGGGGGTTTTTTTTGAGTAAAAATCCGGTTGCTGGCCAAGCTGTGGCTTTTCTATAGTAGTTCAGGTTGTAGTAGCAAAATCCTCTATTGTGACTACAGTTGATTTTGTAGCAGGCCAGTCATCTTGGCCAGATCTCTAAAACTGAGTGAAATCTCTCATGTTATTTCAAGCTACCGTGTTCTTCTTTTCTTCAGTTCTAGACTCATGTTAATGAGCACTAAGGTCCAAGCATGTGTTTTCTTTAAAA
Organism: Haliaeetus leucocephalus; assembly: GCF_000737465.1. Classification (NCBI taxonomy): domain Eukaryota; kingdom Metazoa; phylum Chordata; class Aves; order Accipitriformes; family Accipitridae; genus Haliaeetus; species Haliaeetus leucocephalus. The sequence continues at coordinate 1,048,026 of NW_010972625.1, forward strand.
AGAATAGGGGGCCATTCTGAAATAAAATCCCGTTGTTGCTGTAGAGATGGCTGGAGAGGTTTGAGACCGAAGTGAATGGGTGGTGTTACCTATGTTATCCTATGTCTCTTATGTTCACTGTGATGAAACCTAATAGAATTTATCCCCCCAACTGTAGAGCAGCTGTGTACCTTATTCCCCTCAGATGAAGGCCTGACTATTGACCTGAAGAATTTCCGGAAACCTGGTGAAAAGACCTTCACCCAAAGAAGCCGCCTGTTTGTGGGGAATCTGCCCCCAGATATTACAGAGGAAGAGATGAGAAAGTTATTTGAGAAGTATGGCAAGGCAGGTGAAGTCTTCATACACAAGGACAAAGGCTTTGGCTTTATCAGGCTGGTGAGTGACTTGCTACCTTTGGGGTGTTTTTGTGGCGATGACTGACATTGGAGGAGTATTGCTAATTTAAAGTAGTAGATGTTCAGATATCTTGCTAATAAGCCTGCTGTTGATTTTAGTAACCTGGAATATGGGATCAGCTTCTACAAGTGGTTTGTCTAGAGCTTGTTATGAGAAGGAATGTGAATTCAGGCAGCTTGTGGCAAGATTTATGGGATATCTGATAAAGTTATTCTGAAGTTAGCTGATAGAAAACAGAAAGAAAACATGAACATAATGCTATTATAGACAAGATGGATTTCCATTTTCTGGAAGGGTGTGAACATGGAATTTCTATTAACATAGGCTGTATTGCAGTATTACTGGCGTGATGAATGCTCTTGAGGTAGGGGATCTCTAGATGATCATGTTGAAGCGTGACTAGGAGGGAGGTAGCTACCAATATAGAGTAATGGTTCTCAGACTTTATTGGCTCATATACTACCTTTCTGAAAGCCTCAGGGTGAGTGGATGGAGCATGAGGTTCCCACACCAAAGTCTGGGGTGCTTTGTTGTAGTATAGCTGCTTGGTAGTGACTTAAATGAGTGGAAAGGTGTGAAACTAGCATAGGATGTCTTTCATGGATTCTTACACAATCGGCATTTCCTTTTACCATTATCAGACTTCGTTAATAGTTGAATCTTGGTCTTTTTTTAATGTATTTATTTAAAAAAAAAAAGAGGCATGCTTTGTAGCCTTAATATAATTATGTCTGATAGATAATGATCATTTAATTGTTTGCTTAATTTGCACTGGCTGTTGGATTAGGCTTATGTCTGATACTTTTTTTTCCCCTCCCAAACTCTGTACATGCCTATTCGGCTAGAGTCATTGATAATAGAGAATAGCTACTGTTCGTTAGGACACTTTTTACCATGCTAGGGGAGGATTATTCCTCTCTGTGAAGTACTCGTTCAGTGGAAATAGGCTCATGACTGTTGTGACTGTGACTGGCTGATTCTGTATTGCACTGAGAGTTTTAATGATAACTTTTTTTATCTTCAGGAAACTCGCACTCTGGCAGAGATTGCAAAGGTGGAACTAGACAACATGCCTCTACGTGGGAAGCAGCTAAGAGTGCGTTTTGCATGCCACAGCGCATCGCTGACAGTCAGGAACCTGCCTCAGTTTGTGTCCAATGAGCTCCTGGAGGAAGCCTTCTCAGTGTTTGGCCAGGTGGAAAGGGCTGTGGTTATTGTGGATGACAGAGGACGATCCTCTGGGAAAGGCATTGTGGAGTTCTCAGGGAAGCCTGCTGCTAGGAAAGCCCTGGATAGATGTAGTGATGGGTCTTTCCTGCTAACTACGTAAGTGTGGAGGGTGAGAAGTGCTATACTGACACGTATGCAGGTTGTTGGGTGGCATTGGCTTGTGAGCAATGTTTCTTAACACCAGAGCAGGACAGATGAGATACGGGGCAGGAGGTGGTAGGTGATTTGCCGGGGGAGAACTTTACTTAGCTTTGTTCCAACAAGAGTGAGTCTGTGCTGAAACTCAGGTCTGAAAACTTTCTTCTGGGAAGCTGCTACTGGGGTAAGTGCATAAAACTTCCCAATAAGCTCTTTCTTGATAAAGCCTTCTTAGGGCAAATAAAGCAGCCTTTAAGAAACAGGAGCTATTTCAGAGACCATCCATATCATCCATTGGAAACAAAGCTCAAGTGTGTTAATTGTGCGCTCTGGGTTGCTTCAGAGGCAAGTCTTTGGATGGGATTCTACTCAGCAGCATGCACTGCTGGGGTGGAATGCTGATCCACCACTGTGGGCATGGGATCTGTCGGAGAAGCTGGTCAGATAGATTGGATTGTTTGGAGTTTTCACCATAATAAACTGTTTTCCTTGTGCTTGAATATCATAAGGCAACAAAAAGTGTTCTTGCATAAGTATGTGAACTAGCTCAAGTAAATGACTAATTCTAGATGTGTTCCACAGAGCATGGATTGTTGCTTTATTAAGAGGGAGCTGGTTTTGAGCTCTTGGAAATAAAAATTACTGGATGTTTTGGATGTATGCACCTAGAGTTTGTGAATAGAATACTTCCTCAAATTGGGACTATATTGCTAATTTCTAAAGTAATTTTATAAGCTTTGAGCTTCTCACTTCTCTCTTTCTTGGAGACCTGCATATGGCACAGCCATACACAAGCATGTTCAGTTTCAAAAAGCAGGTGTTTTGTGGGTTTTTTTTTTTTAATACCTTTTTTTTCCCCCTGAGACTTTGGGGATAACCAGCATAGTGTGTAGTGCTTTGCAGGAGGATTGCTGTTAGGGAGCTTTTGCTGATTCAGAAGTCTATATCGTGAAAGAACCATGAAAACAAATTTTTTTAAAGCGATCATGCAAAACTAATCACTACCAGTGTATAACTGAGAGCACCTGAGGGTAGCATTCAATCCTTTTGTAGCTATCAGTGTATTAGATTCTGATATCCAGGACAGCAAACCAGTATGTTGCTTATTTCTAGTTATGGTTTGGTTTTGGTTAAGTTTGTTCTAGTTTGTCCTAGTTCACGACAGTAACAGCTAGATAAACGGGTTGGAAAGTACGACCATTAATAATGGAATATGTCAACTTGAAGTGAAAAGCTACGTTGTGGATCTTCAGCTGAGGAGAGAGATTTTAGCCTCTCATATCCTGCCTTCCTGCTAGTGTCTGGGCACTGCTTGCCACTTGACATAGCATGATCGTTTCTCTTCCATTTCCCCAGCTCTGGCAACTGGGCTTGAGGAGCTAACGAGAAGCTGTGGTACTGCTTTGTGGTGAGGATGAGTAGTGTCAGTGCTGTAGTGGGGAGCTAATTGAGAGGCTGGGGACACTTCTGTTAAATACTTTCTTCTGCACACAGAAACCAGGAGAACAGAAGTACATACGTGTAGTGTCTGTGTTGTGAAGTGCACCAGTGGATTTCTTGGGGGAGAAATTCACAGAGGGCCCAACAGGCACTTACAGAGCACTGCTTCTTGGCAATAATGGCACGTGGTCATCTCACCAGGAGAATATGACTGAAGGGTACAGCCAGCAACCTCCAGTGAGGATCAGTGTAGTTACTCTTTGTTTTAGGCAGCTATGAAAAGGCACGCAAGGATGTGTGCAGCCCATAGTTAGCCACGTAGCAAGGGAGGAAAGGGAGAAAAACCACATTCTAGGGACTACAAGACTTCATGCTGAGTAGATCCTACTGGAGGATGTCAGGTTTCAGTTAAGCTGTTAATTTGAACCAGTAACTGTGAACATTCTTCTTTCAGTACAATTTTCGTTTGGATTCAACCACGATTTTGATAAACAGTTCAGCTCCTTTTCTAGAAAGAAAAAAAGTGTTCAAAGTGATTTCTGGCTTCACTTTGGTTGAGATCCCCAGCTGCTCTGAATTTCTTTGAGCAGTGCTAAAAGCAGTATTTTATAAGTCCAGACACAGTACACATGCTTTCCTACACTGCAAGCTCATTCTTGAATTTTCTTGAGAGCACCTCATCTTTTCTTTACAGATTCCCTCGGCCTGTTACTGTGGAGCCCATGGATCAGTATGATGATGAAGAGGGACTACCAGAGAAACTAGTCATCAAAAATCAGCAATATCACAAGTATGTGCCTGCCATGTGACAGGAGATGAGACTACCTGTGGACTAGGACATTGACTAGTGCCTCAGTCTTAGGAGGGTGGCTCATAAGTGCTGCTAAAGGTCCTCCTTTTTTCTGTAAACATGACCCAACTCTGGAAAGAGAATTGCATACACTGTTTTCTTGCCATGGTTAGCTGAAAGAACGCAGTGGTTTTGGATCCACACTGCTGGATTAGACTGGCACCCTCCACGTATTCTTAATAAGTCCATTTCAGTTGTTGGAATAAAAAATTGTGTCAGTTTGACATAATATGAGATCCCCTTTCTCAGATGAGAACCTGAAGCAAAGACTTAAGTAACTTGCTCCAAGTATTATGGAAAGTCTGTAGAGGAAACAGATTTGAACCCACAGTGAAAATTTAAGGAATGATGTGAATAGCGTTAGGAGATTGTAGAGATATCCAGGTATAAGGCCATGGTCTTTGAAGGCTTCCCAGTGTAAGTAGGTATCATGTGATTTGAGCAGTGGGAATTCATAAACCATGTGAGCTCATGAATTTTTCAAGTAAGGAAGATGAGAGCTTCAGGAGCTGGGAGGCTGCATTAGGAACAGTCATGTGCTCCAGGTGCAGGAACTGCAGAGATTAGTGAAATAAACACACACGTTTGGGCAGGAGCAAAGGCTGTTTCTTTCAAGAGTTTTCTAAATGTCTTTACCCAGAATCTTTTGGTGTCTTACGAAAGTAGTGCCATTGCTTGTTATGGAGGAGGACAGACACAGTTCCCATGTATAATTAATCCTGCAGGAGGATTCTGCCTAAGTTTCTCCTTTCAATAAGATGATTCCTGGGGAGCAGACAAACTGGTATCTCAGGAATAGCTATTTGTGAGGAAGTAGAAGACAAAGTGGTTCCTTATTTGTTGCACTAAGAAATGCATTTCTGTTAAAAGGATCTGCCATTGCATTTAACACACAAATTATTTTTCTTGGAGGACTTGCTCTGTTGAAGCATTTAGTAGCTCTTCTTTGTTTGACAGGGAGCGTGAGCAGCCTCCTCGATTTGCACAGCCTGGCAGCTTTGAGTATGAATATGCCATGCGTTGGAAGGCTCTAATAGAAATGGAGAAGCAGCAGCAAGAACAAGTAGACCGCAACATCAAGGAAGCTCGAGAGAAGCTGGAAATGGAAATGGAAGCAGCTCGCCATGAGCACCAAGTTATGCTCATGCGGCAAGGTACCAATCAAAGATAAATACAGTATTAGAACGTGACCTTGCAACATCCAGGAGTGGGTAGCTCAGTAGACTGGCTAGAGCCCACTGAAGGTGAGCCACGGTGTAGCTGCTCGACTTGTAACCAAGCATGGTAGCAGCAAATGAATGGAGAGATGTTACTGTATTGCTGGAGGCTCTGTTACCTTATTGTCTTGTGTGTTATGGTTCTAGTTCAGGAATTGAGAAGAGGTGGCATGGGAGATGAGTTTGATTGGGTTTTTACTGTCATCTTTTACAGATTTAATGAGACGCCAGGAAGAGCTGAGGAGAATGGAGGAATTGCATAACCAAGAAGTACAAAAACGTAAACAGTTGGAACTCAGGTAGGGGGACAGGTTATGAAATGCTGTAAATTCATAATAATATGGAGTGAAATGCTTCTTCAGTGCACCTAATTGTTCAGTGTGACAATTTAATTACTACCTAAAGTGTGGCTGTTATTTTGGGCCTTTTTGTTCATAGGGAGAGTGTACAGTTGGTTTAAGATGGAAGAGTTAGGAGTTTCTTCCACTGATTAGTATTTGGTTTTTTACAGTTCTGTGTCTCAGTTTAGCTCCTTGACCAAGGCAGATAGAAAAATCAGAATATGTGCAGTGATTCAGTGGCTTCAGTGCTGCAGGTTGTGAAACCCCATTCTAGCATCTGTCTTTTCGTTTGAGGGGTAACTTAGTCTCAGAGATTCGTCTCTCCGTTCCAGCTCTTCCTTGTCTCAGGTTCATTTTGAGAAGCTCCAGGAAGATCTCCAGACTACTTTTGTAATAGAAGAGGCTTGAGAACTGTCTGGCTTGTATGCATTATATTGCATGTAGTCAGCATGTGTTTGGGAGCTGCTGTGTACATAGAAACATTTAGGTTGGAAAAGACCTTTAAGATCATCAAGTCCAACCATGAACCTAGCACTGCAAAGTCCACCGCTAAACCATGTCCCTAAGTGCCACAGCTACATGTCTTTTAAATACCTCCAGGGATGGTGACTCAACCACTTCCCTGGGCAGCCTGTTCCGATGCTTGATAACCTTTTCAGTGAAGAATTTTTTTGTAATACCCAATCTAAACGTGGCGCAACTTGAGGTTGTTTCCTCTCGTCCTATCGCTTGCTACTTGGGAAAAGAGACTGACACCCATCTCGCTACAACCTTCTTTCAGGTAGTTGTAGAGAGCGATAAGGTTTCCCCTCAGCCTCCTTTTCTCCAGACTAAACAAACCCGGTTCCCTCAGCTGCTCCTCAGGAGATACGCACATGGGTGTGCTCATGTTGGCTTTTATAATGAACTCCTTAAAATTGACAGTGTTGGGAAATGTCTTGGTGTGCATATGTGTTTCTGTTTTCGTCATGAGGAGGTACCTAATGTTTTACAGCCTCAGCAAAGTAATGTTCTTAAAGTTGTAGGTTTCCAAACAAGACCCATTAGGCAGCACTGCAACACGGTGATGCGAATGGTTGGTGTATGTTGTGCTGAGCATCCTTGGGCCTTTTTTGCAGGCAAGAGGAAGAACGTAGGCGCCGTGAGGAGGAAATGAGAAGGCAGCAAGAAGAGATGATGAGACGCCAGCAGGAAGGCTTTAAAGGAAATTTTGCTGATGCGGTATGAGTGCTTCTACCTTCCCATTACATCTGGACACTGACATTGGATTTTTGCTTTTCCACAGCACGAGTCTTTCTGTGAATGCTTAACTTCTTGGTTGAGGGACTCTACATCTTTAGTGCATTCTGCCCTAAATTATTGACTGCCTCCAATCTTAAAACAATTTAGTCTGGAAAATATAAATACCCATTTACTGTCCCACTGCTGTTCACAGTGGGACAGTAGGACCCTGTAACCCTCACTAGCTGTCTTGCTGTTCAGAAGAATATATGCTAATTAATTTTATTCTAACAGTAACAAAGATGTACTGTCCTGAAGTATTGCTGCAGAACCCCATTATGGTCATATGCCCAGCTATATCTCTAGCCTGCAGTCTGTCTTAGTCATGCTTAGATGAAATGATCACAACTTGAGGCACTGCTGCAGGCATGGTAGTTGCTTGTACTTGAAAGTCAGTTGGTCAAGTATTTTCTTGTAAAATCTGTAGTAACTTGCCTTTTAATAGCAGTATCTCTAGTTCTATAAAGAACTGTCTTACAATTCATTTCCAGTCCCAGCAACTTTCTATTGTGGAGGCAGCTGTAGTGATATCAAGGTGGTAATAGTGACTTCACATGATAAATAGCAGTACTGAGACTACAGATGAAATGAAATCCGTTCTTCAGTTCCCACTGTGGAAGAAGTAGTACCCTCACTGAAGTGAGGAGGTGGTCCTAGCTTTGCAGTGAGATGATCTGTGGTGTGTCCCCTATGCTCAGTTAATAAAAGAGAAATTGAACTCACTAACTGTTATTTTAATGCAAGTGACCCAGTTCTGCATCTTCATGTAAGCTTGCATTCCTTTCAACAGGAAAGGTTTCTTAGCTATGCTGAGGAAGTAGCAAAACTAATTCTATCTAATGTGTTACTGCTGCTCAGTAGGTCTTTCCATCCAGATATAGGATATCTCTTTATGCTGCTGTTCAGTAAAATCTGCATGTGCAGCTTTGCTGCTGGTTGTTTTACTATGATTGTGAAAAACAGTCTTTCGGAATGAGATATTTTAAATAAGACCTGTTTGTTCAGCAGTTATCATGTGCAGGTAGCTCAGATCTTATGAAATTTACCCCAGGAATGACTTTTCTACACAGTTTTCAGTAGTAAAACCCTAGAACGCATTGAATTTGTATAATTAAATTTTTTAAAAGCCTGAATTTTTGTCATTTGAAATGAGTGTCTCTTTTCCAGAGGGAGCCACCAGACATGCGAATGGGACAGATGGGCATGGGAGGTAAGAGTATTCTGTGGCCATCTTTGTTCCTATGCGTGCTCCTTTCCTCTTTTACAAAATCTGTACATTTTTTGAGTAGGCTTATTTTATTGGCTTCTTATTTACAAACTCAGTCGTAGTAATCTTCTCCCAGTTCAGTGACAGGAAGCGTTCATGTGACAGGAAGCATAACAAAATTTGGGTATGAGGCAGTACTGTACATTTGTGAAAGACTTGGTTCAGTAAGCAAAAGACTTGGTTGAAGTTGCTGTCAGATCCATAGTGTTTCAGAAGTTTGTACTGATACAGAAACTAGTACAACATGTAGTGCTAGACCTTGAGCCCAGGAAGCAGTCTTGATTATTGTATTTCCATATTGTGACTACATGATTTAGATTTTCAGGCCACACATACAAGAGCAAGTGAAAAGGCAATGGGGGCTTAGTGGTAAATGAAGGTGGTGAATCTTAGAGCCTGCTGTATTTTCCAATAATACTGGAATGCAAGATCAGTTTGTCTTGACCTAATAGTGCAAAGACAGTTAATAGACTAAGGCTCTGTCCCTGAATATAACACTGCAGGGAGTGTTTTGTGGCTCTGGGCTGATGAGTAGACCCCAGTCACTGCGTCTGCCAGGACTAGTCTTCAGTTTTCTTTTCCAGGTACCATTGGCATGAACAATAGAGGAGCTATGGGTGGTACCAATGTCCCAGCTGCTGCACCTCCTGCAACTGGTCCTGGAGCTATGATACCTGATGGAGCCATGGGAATGGTAATGTATCTCCATGTGCTTTTTGTGCACGTTTTAAATGTAGATTATGTTGTTTCCATTGTTACGCACTATGCTGCTAAACTTGAAGCTTGTTTGTCTACCTAGACCTGTTGCTTAACTCCTGCTGAAATCTTTAGAAGTTAATCTTGCCTTGATGCTACTTGATAATTTTCAGGAGATTGAGCCAAGTCTAATAACTACTTCCTTTACTTCAAAGATAGCTAGTGTTAAAACGTTTGTTAGAAAGATCTTGGCAATAATATATGGTTATTTTTTAAATGGTGTAATGGGAAGCACTTTGTTGAATGAGAGTGTTTTGATAGTAGATTCTTGCAGACATAAAGCCAAGCTTTCAGGAATGTTCTGTCCATCACTAAAAACCATTATCTCCTATGCTAATAGGCTAAAATGAGTATGCTAAAATGAGTTCAGCTAATTTGCTTGGGAGGTAAAGAGCAAAGAATCAGTGGATGTTATGCTTATTTATTTGCCTTTTTAAAATTTTTACATTTAATTTAGTTTTAAACTTTACTGCAGAACTTTACGATAGACCATGGCTTCTGTGGCATCTGTCATTCCTCTCTGTTGTACAGAGGATCGATCCTCTCACAGTGTCAGCACTTCCAGTCAGCAGCAGAAACAGCAGCAGTCATAGTCAAGTTTGTCCTGAAAGTTCATCTTCCTTTTGCAGTTTATATCAATTGGTCTAATAAACAATTTTCCTGCAAATCTTCCTACTTAGACTTCTTGATCTAATGTGACTGCTACAGCACAGACATCTTTTTGTCATAAAGAACAGTTTTATTTGGCTATAAGCTTTTTACCTAACTGGTAGGGACAGTGGAGCAGCTGAGGTTAAGGGAATGCATACTACACAAGGAAATTAAGGGATGAAGAAGATGGAGAGGAATGGAAAGGGGAGCTGAGTTCAGATCAGTATGATGAAATGATACTGTTTAGACCAAAAAGCAATAAGCTGTTTCTCTAATGGCCAGAAATAAGTATAGTCTTTTTGGAAACTATTTATCTTGCCCACGTGCTTTGTTTTAAGAGTTACTGGGCCCATGTATTCCAGCTTTTTATTCATGTAGGGAGCAGTTACTTTGCATGTTTGTTTCAGCTGCTTGGAGTGATTGCAGTGTTCTTCCCTGTCCTACTGGAAAAGTTGATGATTACTTAGAATTTTTCATGTGTAGGGAAGGGAAAAAGGTAGCAGTGTTCTGTTACTGCTAGTGCCTCCCCTGCACTGCCAGCAAAGTGAGCGTTGAGAGTCCCTAGGACCTCCCCATTGACAATTTTACTGAAGTTTGGGTCTGTGTTCTGTAGAACCAGGCAATATCATGGAGTCATCTACAGTACTAATACCAATGATGATGTGCATATATGTATCACATTACATTGTGTATATACGTATCAATGCTGCAAACCTGTGGACAAAGAATAAATGGAACCCAGGAGCCTGGTGTAAAGCAGCTCTGCTCTATGTAATCACTTAGCCCCTGTCTGGGGGGAAGGAAGAGGCAATGGTTGCCTCCAGTACCTTCCCCAAAGGAAGTACCATGTCCACCCTGAGGACATTCTAGCAGTGGAGGAGGTTGCCCAGAGAGGTTGTACAGTCTTCACCCTTGGATGTTTATAAGACCCAACTGGATAAAGCTGTGACTAACCTAGTCTGACTACATAGTTGACTCCACTTTGAGCAGGAGGTTGGACTAGAGACATCCCAAGGTACCTTCTAACCTGAATTATCTTTTGATCATTTTCTCCCTGCTGGAAGGAAGAGGCTGTGCAATAGCACTAACTCAGCTGGAAAAGGGGAGATCCAAAGGAATGGAAATAACAGGATACAATCAGGGCACAAGAGTAGTATTGCAGACTTATTTTGGAATTGGAGTATTGTGTACACCTGGATTGTGATAGTGCTGTAGTATCAGTATACTGCTCCTCATTTGTATTCAGTCTGGGTGAAGGAATATGGTGGAAATGTGAACTTCTCCTTTCCCAGACTGCATTACTCACATGCTCCACAGCAGCGCACTAGTCTGAGATGGTGCAAACTGTATTCCAGTATGCTTCAATACAAGTGAGTGGGGAAAGAGACTGGGTCCTGCAATGGTCCTGTCAGTCCAGTTTTGGCACTTTGGGGATATTTTTGGTGGGGTGAAGGTTTGTAGCGAGGTCAGCTGGAATTGTGGAATCCTGGTAGAATTTGAATCAACTCAAGTGGCTTTTAACTGCCCTTTGTTGTTCCTTGTTTTTCTTCCTTGCCTCTTCTGCATTTGTCCTCATTACAAGACTCCACCACCGCCTGCAGATCGCTTTGGCCAGGGTGGTGCAATGGAAGGCCTCGGAGCGATGGGAGGGAACCCACCTGCCTTCAACAGAGGAAATCCAGGGGGTGACTTTGGCCCTAACAAGCGTCGCAGATACTAACAGGATTAAGCTGCCCCCTGCACATGCCCCAAAGAGGAAAGGAATCTTGGCAGGCCATACAGGGTTCAACTTGGGGGGGGGGGAATATTAAAAATAGTTAACTAGGGCCTGTTTTGGTAAAGCCACTCTAGGACAAGGGGAGTGCAGTCTGACTGGTAAAGGTTTTAGAAAATTTCATGTGGTGCATTCCTATAATTTCAATGTGAAAAATGGATTCTGGGAGGCTGCCATGGTTGTTCAGTAACGGTAAAATCTGGCAAGGACCCTAATGCCTTGACCATTCCAGGTTTCCTATTTGCAGCCGGAGTCCTGAGACTAAACTAGATAAAATTGCAGTATGTCTTGGCATTTTTGTAGTGTAGTGTACCTTGCTTAAGAGCACAGGGAAGTCTCTGGAGAACTAGGGCAGCATCTGGGTACTTTGCAGCTCCCATGATTCTGTAAATTTATATAGTTCCAAATGATCCGTCATGTAGTGAATTGGGGGAGATTTTATGTTCGTTTATTTCTTTTTTTTCTTTTTTTTTTTCTCCTAACTTGTAGTTATTCTTTTTATCTGGACCATCTGTTTCTTTGAAGTAGTTGACCGTCATGTGCAGCCTGAATGGCTGGGAGGCTCTTGTTTGGATGGATTTTTTGATAACGTGTTGTATTGCTGTTTATTTTTACTGGTAGTTAAAGTACAATCTATTGGACAAAGATACTGTATCTCATGCTGAAGATCTAACTGAAACAAATGTTTGTATAATCTTAACCTTGCCTGTCTTTTGTGTAGAAGTACTACAAGATTTTTCATTTAGTGTAAACTGTTTGAACACAAGCTGTAATTGTCCCACTAACAAGTTTGAGTTTGTCTGAGGAATGTTACAGGAATGCATTATTAAAGTGGATTTTAAGCCTTTTTTATCTGGTGTGTGTATTGGATTTGTGTGGCAGGGTTTTGGTAGCAGGGGAGGGGCTGCAGGGGTGGCTCCTGCGGGAAGCTGCTAGAAGCTTCCCCCGCTCCAAGTCAGACCTGCTGCTGGCCAAGGCCGAGCCCATCAGCGGTGGTCATAGTGCCTCTAGGAGAGCATATTTAAGAAGGGAAACCTGCAGCAGAGAGGGGAGTGGAAGGTGAGAGAAATCCCTATGCAGACAGCAAGGTCAGTGAAGAGGGAGGGGAGGAGGTGTGCTGGAGGAGATGCCCCTGCAGCTGGTGTCCGCCCCTGGAGCAGGGGGATGCCCCTGACCAAATATGGCTCTGAGTCCATGGGAAAGCCTGTGCTGGAGCAGCCTGTGACTGAAGGACTGCAGCCCGCAGAAAGGACTCACATTGGAGAGTCATGGAGGACTGTCTCCCATGGGAGGGACCCCACACTGGAGCAGGGGGAAGAGTAAGGAGTCCTCCCTCTGAGGAGGAAGGAGCAGCAGAGACTACGTGTGATGAACTGTCCCCAACCCCATTCCCTGTCCCCCTGCACTGCTGGGGGGCAGGAGGGAGAGAAAATCAGGAGTGGAGTTGAGCCGGGAAGGACGGGGAGGGGGGGGGAGGGATTTTAAGATTTAGTTTTTATTTCTCTTTATCCTACTTTGATTTTATTGGTAATACATGAAATTGCCTTTTTTTGCCTGTGACCATAATTGGTGAGTGATCCCTCCCTGTCCTTGTCTCAATCCAGGAGCTTTTAATTATATTTTCTCCTCCCCATCCCACAGGGGGGTAGGAGCGAGGGAGCGGCCTCACGGTGCTTTGTTGCTGCCTGAGTTAAACCACAACAGTGTGTTGTCTCTTCTGTTTTTTGAATAAAAATATGTACATATGGATTGAAGTAAATCAAGCTTCATATTATGGTGCAAAAGTTGCTCTTGCATTGCTTTATAGAGGGTGTTCAACCCCTGAGAATTTTCTAACAGTTCTCCTTGTCACATAATGAGTTTTATTTGTGTGTTGGAATGAGACCTCCAACTTCAGCATTTAGAATACAGTAAAGGACATCATGATGCACCTAGGATGTGTCTATGTTTTGGTTGCAGAAGAGCAAGACACAAGACTTGTTCATCAATTCGTGTCTCACCTGCATAGGACAAAGTTGTCTGTGTCTGCCCTGTGTTGCAGTTGCCTCTAGCTGGGATGCAGACCTTCCTGCAGAGCTCTGAATGCCTCTGCTGGGGCCGGAAGTGGAGGACTCGTAACTGTCAGTGGCAATAGTAATGCTTTATGTGTAATACATGAGGGAATCTGTAGGGACAGGAGCCTGCTGTGAGTTTTCTCGCACTGAAGCTCTTGAGTTGAAACTGGGGAGGGGGGACCAGAGGGGGAAGCTTAGAAAGAAATTTAGGTGGGAAAGAGGGAGAAAGACTTGCAGCCGAAGAGCAAAAGGAGCTGCCTTACAGACTTGTGAAATAATGGGAAAGGTGAAAACATTTTCAGATGCCTAATGCTACCAAGGCAATAACCTTAAAAAATTAGGGTTTGGTCCTGTAGGTACTCTGTAAGTAGGGAAAGATCACTCTGGAGGTTTTATTGGTTTACCCCTGTCATTTGATGGGTTATAATTAGACTGGAATAGAATGATTGATAAGAAGCTGTATCAAAGAGAGACTGTAGCTGATGCTCTTGTTTCTTTTGCTTTGTTTTCCACATTTGAAAGCATCAGCACTAGTAGCTGACTTGCTGAGGTGATATGGTGATTATCAGGGGGATTGTGATTTACCTGTATGTACAGTATGAAGAGTTTGGTGATCTTTTTCATGTGGCACATTTGCTAGGATAGCTAAATATTGCAAATCTCAAATAAGTTGGAGAGAACACTGACTAACTTTTCTGTTGCCCTCCGGAGAGGATGCATCTGTTCTTGTAGCCTGTGTCTGGAACATGGCTGGCAGACATTCACTAATGCCATGGGTGTTTGGTAAGTACATTGTTTAATTCCAAAGTGTGAGATATTAGGAGAAGAAACTGTGAAGTTGCACCCAGGTGTCTGTATCGTCTCTCATTCTACTGCCCATTGCTCAGCTGGCTTGCTTGTTAGTGAGCAGTCAAAAAAGAAGTCACTGCCTTAGGGAGACACCAGAACTCAAATGTTCAACAGTGCTCTGCTGCTGCCACCTCAGTCCTATTGAAGTGTAAGATAAGGACAGGTCTGGTTAATGCCCTTCCCTGTGAGAAAAGGGATATAGTAACAGGGTGTGTAAAATCATGGGAAAGGAGGGATTTAGCACTGCTCAAAGTCCATCTAACAAGACCGGTACAAGGTGAAAATTGAAGATTGAGCATCAGCAAAGGAAGAAAACTTAAACTGCACTCTGGTGTGAATGCTAGAGGTAACTATTCTCATTTGCTTTAAAGGAGGAAACTGAAAACGTGGCTGAAGTTCTAGTAAGGAAATTGTAAAGCAAACCATTACTAAGGTTTTCAGAGGCAGGTAGCAGGAGGCAATAGCACCAGGGACTGCTTGTAGTGCAGAAGCATTTAAGGCTGGCCACAGGAGCAAGCAAGGCTGCCTCACGCCAGAGCACTTCCAGGTGCTGGAGTCTGCTGAAGCATTTTGGGTTTTGCTGTCAGTGCTTGCACTGCTTGGATAAGGTAGCGAGTGCAGCTCCAGAGGCTGGACTCTGCACAAGCACTGTTGTGATGTGCTGAGATTTGGCCAGTGTGCAGAAGGGAATGCTTTCCTCTGCATGCTTTTCCAGATCACTGGGCTATTACGTAGTTGCAGACTGATGAAGTATTTTGACTATGATGAAGAGACACCCTTGCCTTTCGTTGTCATATCTCATAAGCTTGTTTAAAATGCACTTATGCAGTATCAGTTCATATCAGACCAAGGACTGATGAGCAGTCTGGTTCAGATCACATTGCTCTTAGCTTTAAACACCTGTCATTTGTGGGCATCAGAAGTTACAACTTTTGCTTTATGCAGCTTCCCCTTAAACAATAGTGATGCATTTGCAAGAATCAAAGATAAATCTGAAAAATCCAACCGGTACATAGGTAAGTTTGTCACATCAAAGCAGAAGACAAAAATACCCTTTTTTTCCTAGCACAGCGCATCTGTCTAGAAGCTGTCATTTATCATAGAAAGCTACAAGTGGTGGAATATGCTAAACTACTTCTCCAGTGAGCTATGTTTGGGAGCTGAAAGAAGGAAGATGTGATTGCCTGTGGCCTTGCTGAAAGGAGCCATCGTTCCCTCTTCTGTCTTGGTCATGGCTCAGGTACCTGCTTGTCTAACTGTTGAGTCACCTGAGTGCCAGAGGTATCCAGAAGGAGAGGAAGAAAGCAGGGAGCTCAGCCAGGCACAACACTACCTTTGGGATACTATCTCACTACAGTCTGGCCACTGCTCTACCTGAGCTCATAGTGACTGTGCTTTAAGGGAACAGGACCCTCAAAAGGAAAACCTGTAAAAACCCCACACTCCCGATCAGTTCGGGCTATTTCGAGCAGCAGGTTTTTATCATGGATGCCAGCTAATGACAAAAAACCTGAGTCTTAGGAGTAGACTGAACTCTCTTCTTTTTGGACTGATTACTTGTTGGGGACCGACGTATACTTTTTGAGGAGGAATACTGCGTGCAGTTTTTCAGCAGCTAAGCTCCAAGGAGGCAAAATTATCTCTGGGAGCAAGACATTGCCTGAACTACAGGGAGAAAATCCCCATCAGCTGAGCAGCTGATTCCAGTGTGAAGGTGTAATTGTTCAGTAAGACCAGAGTGTTGGGGCAATAGCCCTGTAATAACCCAAGCAGCGGGAGGGCAGTGTTCTTGAACGGAGAGATGAAGATTGCCCACATCCCAGTTTCTGATGGTTTTCTCGTCTTTTTCAAACCTGTTCTCTGAGCTGTTGAGTACAATCAGTGCAGACCTCTTGGACAACAGCCGGTATGTAACCCCTGAGCAGTGCTGTCAGAAGAGCAGCCGGCCAGAACTTCTGCTGTAGAATTGCTCAGTACATACTCTTGTGGGGAAGATTTTATTTCCCAAGTAATTAAAACATGAATTCTGCCTACTAGCTTTGTGTGGCATACACAGCAATAATATGTATGACAGGGATTTTCCTTCTCCTGAACAGTCTTTTGTGTGCTGGAGCTACTCCATGCTTTAGAAATGCACTCCCTTCTGGCTGCCCCGGGCTCCTCAGAGCATCCTGGATGACCGAAGGGTCAGGGGTGAGCTGGGTTTCTCTCCCCACAGGCATCCAGCATGTTCTCCCCAGGACTCTGGGGGGCTGTTTTTCACTGACCCTGATTGTTCAAGGGCAAACACATTAAGTTGGGTTTGAGAATAATTTGGTCCTTTTTTTCTACCTCCTTTTTTTCTATTATATATCAAGTTAAGTGCACATAAACCAAACAGGCTTTATTTTTAATTCTCAGCTGGCCCATTCCTTGCAAGCTGTTTCAAAGGTGTAGGTCATGACTGTCCCTGCTTGGCTGGCTCATGTGGTGACTTCTGCTTTACTTGGAGCTCTGCCCTGGAGGAGGGCTGGACTCAGCAACGCAACCCTGTGGCCCAAATGCAACTGCCAGAAGCCACAGCTTCAAACTAGACACTGTGTGATGAATGTGCAGTACAGCATGCTTTTTGCCATCACCTGAACCTCATCTCCTCTTTTTCGTAATTTTTAAAGCACCAGTTCTAGCAGGGTCTTGAATCTGCTGGTGGCTGACTGAGCAGTTCCCCTGGAGCTCATCACTGTTTCATGGTGAATGTCTCGTGTCTGTCTTCCAGGCTGCACCCCCTCACCTTCTCCTCCCTGGGGAGCATCCCCTTGGGCCGGGAGCTGTGGACACTCCAATTTGCAGTATGTCACTGTGCTGTGTTCCCAGTAGGTTCTGTCTTTTGAGCCACCTCGTTCCATGCAGACATTTGCAGCAGTGCAGCAGAGGAGTGAGGGCAGAGCAGTGCTGCTGCTCCTCAGGTGCTGAGGAGGCTCTGCTCAACTGCAGTCCCCGCAGCTACCTGCTGGTCCCTCTGCGATGAGCCTCAGCGTGTGGGTCAGCCACAGCATCCTCCTGGTGTTTCCTCTGAGGCGTGCGAGGTAACCTGAGCTCCAGATTCTCACTGGCATGGAGATGGCAACAGCTGCAGCCTTGCTGACAGCTCATGGAAAGGACAAGGAGATCTGAAACACTATAGCTCTGCTCAGACCGCGGGGACCACAAATTCCCCTGTCAGAGGGCTCTGCCTGGCCTCCTGGGTCCCAAGTGATCCCTCCCGCCTAAGCAGAGGCTCTGGATGCCAGCAGTGTTTTTTTACTCACCTTTGGGACTGTTGGGTCATTTATTGTGTCCTGAGGCACTGCAGTCCTTTGAGGGAGGTATCAGCTTGAAGCCACGTGGCTCGTGCTGATGGTTCCCCGGTGCCCTCACATTTCCTTCCTAGCTTTTTGGTTGGATGTGGGTTTATACATGGGCTACCCAGGTATAAGGAGGCCTGATGGTGATGGTGGTAAGTGTCCTCCCCTCCAGCAGGGCCATCTTCCTTGCTAACAGGATGACAGAGAAAAGCCTGATGTTGCTGCTGGCCTAGGTGTCTCAAGGTGGGGATGGCAGAACTAAGCTGGAGGTAGAGCAGCAGGGCAGTGTGAAATGAGTCTGGAGTCATCTCCCTGGTGAGCTCCAGAATTTTGGAAAGGGTTTGTCCTAACTCTGGACTTTGGAGATCCTCTTGGGGTGTCAGGAGATCCTGTAGGCTATTGTAGGGGGATTAACCAGGCTAAACAAACATCATAGGACAGGGATGGGGTTACATCAGCCACAGTGGACCCTGTGGGTTCCCCTCCAGAGCAGACTCCCTGGGCAGCTGCTGCCTGCAGGATCTGCCCTTTGTGCTGTCTGATAGTGCCAAAGGCTTATGTCGAACCTGGTTCCTGAGCAGAAACACTCTCCAGTTCCTGTGTGCTCCAGCAGGTCAGGGCAGCACCCAGGAAACAGCTGTGTCTGCAAACAGGAACAACAAAAAGGAAATAATATTTTTTTAGATGCTTGTAGGAACTAAGTAAAACCTTTGATCTCAGGAGGGTTTCCTGTTTGGGACCCAAGGGTTTTCCTCTACAGAATGTGAGCAGGGAGAGGGAGCAAACCCCTCCTGGGTACAGGTGGCCAACGTAACGTTTTGTATTCTTCTGTGACAACAATGATATTCCAGGGGACAGATTTCATCCCTGGGTTGCACGAGACCCTGCATCAAAGGATGTCTTGGCCACATACACTGCTTTGGTCTGCTGGTGCCTCTGTCAGCAGATGGTCATTCCTTTTGGGGCTGGGGGAGATCAGCACAGGTTTTGCCCTGGAACTCTGGGAAGTCTCTTCCCTTCTTTTTCAGGAAACTTTCAGCTGCTTCTATAAAAGCTAAAGAAGCTGAGAGCAGTTGGTCAAGAGGAGTCGCAAGTTGCCCTGAGCGAGCATGAGCACCAGGATGGCAGCAATACCTCCATGCTGGACACTGGTGGGATGGCAGGCGCTGCGAGGTCCTCTGCCCACCCCAGGTGCGGAGCCATCCTGCAGCACCCATTCCTCTGCGGCTTGCAGGGGCAGGACAGAAATGCCTCTCAAGATAACTTGGGCGCTGGGTCCTGTCAGCTGCCAAGCTGCTATGTCCATCTTTAGCCTGTTCTCCAGTTACCAGCCACCTCCTCCTGCTGCCTCCAAAGATAGGCAAAGCCACCTCCCAGTGCCTGGGCTGGAAACTGCTGGGAAGCAGAGGGGGGGATCACAGGCAGGGATGAGATTGATGGGATTTTTGTGGAAGGAGTGAAGGACACCGCAAGTACACCTGAGCTATGGCGTTGCTGTGCTACAACAAGGGCTGTGGGCAGAGGTTTGATCCTGAGCACAATGCCAGGGGTAAGTGGGCTTGTCTGCATTGCACTGGGGTGAGTGGGAATGTGTGCTGCTTTCCTGGTCTGCAGCCTCAGCCACCATGCCGTGGCCTGAGCTGCCAAGCAGGGCTGAGCTGAGCCCAGCACAGGCAGCCTGTATGGCAGGAGCTGGCTCAGGAGCTGCTGGGCATCACGGGTGGCTTGTGGGCAGGATTGCTCCTCCTCAAAGGTTCTGCCTGATTTTCCCTTTTCAGATTCCTGCCTGTATCACCCAGGTGTCCCCATCTTCCATGATGCCCTGAAGGTGAGTGGGGCAGGAGCCAGGGCTGCAGCTGCAGGGAGGGACCTTGTGCCCAGCAGTATTGCCCACACCTAACCAGTTTGTCATCTCCTGGTGCGTAGGGCTGGTCTTGTTGCAAGAAACGCACAACAGACTTCTCCGAGTTCCTCTCCATAAAGGTGAGCGACCCACCAGCCCAAATGCACCCCCTACTCCTCTGTCCTCTCCTCCTTGCCCCTGCCCTGCCCTGTCCTGTCCCATCACCATCCCACACCAAGGCTGCCCCTTTTGCCCTGCCGGCCAGGGATTTCCTATCTTCTCCCAAGGAGCCTGCAAGCAAGGGTGCTGCTCCCAAAGTGCAGGGCGGGTGCTCCCAGAGAAGGATGCCAGAAGGGGCTGGGATCCCCCACCAGGATCCTGCAGGATGAACACAAATGCCCCAAGTGCCAGCACAGATGTGAATGTCTGAACAGTCCCGGTGGAGGGGAGGAGGCAGCAGAGGCCCAGGGACATGAGGGAGACTCTTGCTGCCATTCAGCTGCCAGGCTGGGGTGGGGTGCAGCAGACCTGAGACCTCTCTGCCATGGCTCTGGTGATGCTTGGCAGCACTGTCTTGTCCCCGGGAATCCCTGCAGACGCAGTCCCTGCTCTGGTGCAGTGTCAGAGCCCATCCCTGCAGGACTCAGAGCCACCAGAGCACAGAAACTCGCAGGTTTGGGAGCAGCCGCCAGGTTAGGGAGGGCAAAGCAGGCATCAGGCTTGCCTCTGCTCCTCAGGGATGCACAAAGGGGTTTCACAGCAAGGAGAAGCCCCCTGAGTCTTTCAGCCAAGAGGAGACCTCAGACAAGCCAAAGGCTAATCCAGTGGAGGAGCTTATCATCCAAGGACCAAAATCAGCTGAGAAGATGCAGCGGGAAAGACCAAGGTGAGAAGGGCTCAGCTAACAGTGTCACCCTGCTGTGCCACTTCTTCTGCACATGTCCTGCCCTGCTGCTTCCTCAGGAGAGGCAATGACACTTAAATTGCAAAAAAACCCCACTTGGCCTTTGCTGCTGCTGCTCTTTCCCAGCTCCGATGAGCCAAGACAACGGCTGCCAATTAAAGTATCCAGGTCTCTGGAGCAGGCACTGGAGAAACTGAACTTGTCCTCCAAGAACGAGGCACCTGAAGGCAGTTGCACAGGTAGTGACGAGGTGATGTGATGGACAGCAGCAGGGCTGCACGTGGCAAGTTCAGCATGGGGTTTTGCATGGCAGGTTCAGTGCAGGATGGTGGGTGCTGCGTCCTCAGCCACCTGCAAACCCACAGAGCTGTGTCTCAGAGGCGTATTGCAATGGGCTGTGCTCAGGGGCTGTGTGTGCTAAGCTGGGGAGCTGGCAGTGGGGCTGCAGGGAGGGTTTGGGGGCAGGTGTGGGCAGTACGTGCCCCAGGATGAAGCTGTGTTGCTCTTGCAGGGGAGGCAGCTGCCCAGGTGAGAGCTGGCACCACCTGCAAGAACGCAGCTTGCAAGGCGGTGAGTACCTGGCAGGGTCCCATCTTTGCATGGTCTGTGCTGCTTGGCTGGGAGCATCGCAGGTCCAGCGCGGGGGCTTGTCTCCCAGCTGCCACCAGCTGCAGGGCAGGGTGCCGGGGGGGTGGGAGGTGGCAGTGCCCATCGGGTCTGTATGCTTCTGCTCATCCCGTCCCTGGACCGGCTGCCTCTGTCACCTCCCAGCCATGTTTCTGCAAGAGGCTTCCAGATTCCTGGATTGGTGGTACATTTGTGTAGCGTTCGCCGCATATCAAGGTGCCACGATTAGATCACTGATCACCCCCCAGACCAGGGAAAGAGACAGATAACACACACAGTGTGAGCGCCAACTTCCGCCTTTTATTGCGCAGTCAATTCCTTTTATAGTAACAAGGGGAGGTGGGATTACAGACACATCATAAGGCTGCGACTAACCCTCTAACTTTCCGTGACATCGTGAGATCTTCCGAACGCCGAACCCTACACATTTGTGTTCCACTGCTGCTAATTGCTTGCAATGAAATATAGCACATATTGAGGATAATTGCATATAGGTAAAATGCATGTGGAGTAATTCCCACCTGCATTTAATTAATGCAGCACAGCACACTTTCTGTCTTGCCCCAAAGCCACCATGTGTAGGACTGTCTGCCTGCCTTGAGGCATGTGCTGGAGGGACCAAACTGTGGGAAGGCTGGCATGCTTGGAAAGCAGCAGAGAGGGGAGCAAGCACAGAGCAAAAGGCAGGAGATGGATAAGGACATAGGACTTACATGCTCTGGGAAGGAGGGGAAAGGACAGAATGAATAAACGGCCCCCTTGCACCTTGGAGCGAGTTTCTGTGGTGTCCAAACTTGCCCACTGTCCTGGTGTTGCCCAGCCTCTGGCTGGGACCAGGCTGTGTTTGGAAGAGGGCATACGGAAGGGCTGCTGCCAGGGTCATGGGAATGACACTGGGGTCCTGGTGAGGCCAGGTTGGCTGCCCTGCCAGCAGGGAGCAGGGACCAGGGACCAGTGCCAGGCCATGGGCTCGGCAGAGTCCCAGAGTAAGTCCTCACAGATGCTGGACCTGGTGAAAGGGTGATGTTGGGCACCGTGCTGTGCCCTGTGCAGGGATGGGCACCGATGGGTGGACACCTGGCTGTGCCATGCCATGCTGTGCCAGAGGTACAGCCAAAATTTTCCTCTGCTTCTCACTCCACAGATATACCAGGGCCCAGAGAGCAACACAGAGGTTTGTACTTTCCATCCTGGCGTTCCTGTCTTCCATGAGGGGTAAGAAACAACCCTTTACCGGGGAGCAAACTGACCCTGCTGAGAGCTGAAAGCGCCACATCACAAGGCTGTGTGGCCTCAGCAGCATGGCCGGTGCAGTCATGGGTGACACCCCCCTGGGTGACAGGTGCATGGGGGAGCTGCTGGTTCCGAGGCCCTCTCCCCCACCACCCTGAAGCCCACTGTGGTCCCCCTCTCCTGCTCCCATGGGCGCTCCCCGCTCAGGTCACCCCGCTCTCCCCAGGATGAAGTACTGGAGCTGCTGTGGAGTCAAAACAACAGACTTCAGTGCCTTCCTGGAGCAGCTGGGCTGCAGCAGCGGGCAGCACTGCTGGACAGGGAAAGGGGTAAGGGGGCTCTTGGCAGGGGTGACTCGTGTGAGCAAAGTGCCATTACTGGCACCTGAGGAGTGCTCCTTCCCTTGCTCTGCATTCACATGGGTTTCTGCATTTAATTATCTTAATTTTCATAATTGCCAACAGATGACCATGCAGAGTTTGAACGCCTAATCTTCACCCATCTGCTGTTTAAAATGCTGCTCCTGCATTCACAAAAAGTGTCAGCTCTTACACCCAATGGGCAGATGTGCAATGAGCTGAATGAGGCAGGAGCTGGCCCTGGGCATGGTGTAGCCAGCACTGTAGGCTGCTGTACAGGGACAGCCAGCTGAGCATGGGAAAAGCCATGCAAAAAAAACCCCAAAAGTTTTGACAGATGACTGAATTTGGTTTTAATGAAGCTTTCCCTCTGCAACTGCTTCCCAGGAGGGACCTCATCCACATAGCAACATGATGGTGTGGCAGGATAATGCAGAGAAGATCCCAATTCCCAATATTGTGTGTGTGTGTGTGTGTAAGTTTCCCCAGGAAAGCTCTTGACTGGAAACAGGCTTGAGCTGGGAAAGTTGCACCAAAGCAGCCCAGGATATCCCTGAAAGTGCGTCATGTTCCTCTGAGTCAGCAGTGCTCTGAGCAACCCCCTCTGAGCTCAGTCTGTTCTTTGTCCTGGAGCAGAAAACATCTAGTAGATGTAAAGGAGGCTGCAGTGAATGGACTGTGATGTTGTGATGCAGATGCTTTGTGTTAATTGCCACCTGAGTTTGGGACTGGGATTCCTGCTGGGGCATTTCTTTGGCTGGCAATGCTGAGGGCTGCAGGAAGTCTGTCTCCTGGTGATGCTCAGAAATGCCTGGTGGGGCCAAAGCTGCCTGGGGCATGGATGAGGTGGGGGTCCTGTGGGAGAAGGGTGAAATGTGGCCAGTTGGGGCTCATCTGTCTCCCAAATTTAGCATGGTGGCATGATCCATGTCTAGCAACAGCCCCTGCACTGTCCTCTAGACCAAGTTTCCTGACTGTGCACAGCACCTATGAGCTTGGGCACAGCAGAGTGACTCTGGAACAAGAAGGGGATGTATCTGGTCTTAACGCATCCTTCTGGAGCAACCCCAAGCACAGCACAGGTGCTTTGTGTTGCATGGGACAGCCTGGCAGGGGCTGCCCACCTTCTCATGAACAACCTCCCCTCAAAAACCTGCATGAAAGGCAAGTTTTGATCTTGCTTAGCTGATGCCGACCTCAGCTGGCACTCTGTGAAGGAGATGTGCAAAGGAACATCCTCCAGCACAGACATCCCCTCTGTTCGGGGTGTGCTTGGGCTAGATGCTGTGCCGTGATGGGTTCCTCTCCCTGGCAGGACAAGAAGGCGGTGTCATGCCGGCAGGACTGGCACCAAACCAGCAGCCAGGTGGTGGTGACGGTCTATGCCAAGAACCCCCTGCCTGCCCTTAGCAGTGTGAAAGCCAACCACACTGTGGTAAGTGGGGCCGGCAAAGCTGGGCTGTGGATGCGTGCTTTCATGGCACCTGATTTTGATGAGCCAACAGCCAGGAGCTGGCCGGGTGCCTGGCACTCTTTGATGGCCTGCTTGGTCTGTTGCTGCAGCTGGGGTTGGCAGTGCTGACCTGCTGTCCCCGAGCTGAGAGCCCGGCGGCTTCACTGCTGCAGCAGCATCTGCCCAGCCACTCTGGCTCAGTGGCTTTCAGCCTCAGCGGGTAGCTTCGCGGGCCATTAATTCTTTGACTGGTGGCAGAGGTGATCTCGGCATGCTCTGAAGGGGGTGAAATGCTCCCAGGTGCCAAGGGGATCACCAGACCGTTAACTGGAGCCAGGACTTGCGATACATTGCAGTGCTGGAAGGCAGCTGCACTGTCTGGGGGAAGAGCTCTGGCAGTGCTGTGCTACCCACTCAGATAATTTTCTGTTGATCTTTCAGCTTGAAGTTCATATCATCTTTGAAGGGAGTAAGATTTTCCAGGCAGAACTGGATCTCTGGGGGGTAAGATCCTGTTTACTTTGATTTCCCTGTTCCAGTAGTCTGGGCTGGGCTGGGCTGCAATGCTGCGAGGCAGCCTGTGCTCTGGGAGAAGCGTTTGCAGCCCCAAACACAGGCTCCCAGTAAGGAAAATGACCCTCTGCGGAGTCAGGATTCTCAGACTTTGGAAAAGGCAGCAAAATGGTTGTTGCTGCAATTTCTGCACAGTCCTTCCTATGCATGGAGCAGGAGGCAGACTTCGACTGGATTATTGCATAGAAATGCTGTGGCACCTGGGACGTTGTCTCATCCCTGGCAGGCACATCTGTGGAACAAACAGTCATTTCATAGTCCCTCCCTTGGTGTGATTCATTGCCAGCTCTTCAAGCATTGCAGAGAACACAGGTCCACCATGGCTGTCGCAGCAGAGAGGACCCGTTTATCTCCAGAGCTCCAGTTTTCTATAGCAGCAAAGGCTGATGGGGAAATTAGGTTTTTCTCTATTGATCCCATAGTGGTAGCACCCCATGGGAGCAATGCCAGTACGGTGCCTGGGCTCGGTGCCCATCTGACTGCCCTGCACTACCTGAGGCACCCTGGCTGCTCTCTTTTAAATGCTGCCACAGTGCTGCCTTGTTCTTGTTGGGATCGTCTGGGAGCCAGGTCGGCCAGATACCGGCATTTACAGTCATCTCTGCTAGGAAATGCCTTAGGGGTTGTGAGGAGGGCTGTTTTGGAGGCTTCTGGTGGCTACACCAGTCGATCCTGGACTAAGAGCAGAGCTGGACGTCACTGCCAGCTCTGTAGGTGTTCTGGGTTTGGTCCCAGACTGCCCCAAAGGGTATTTGGTCCAGCAGGTTCCTGTCTCCTCCTCCAATCCTGCTGTGCCTGTGGGCAGGCAGCGGTGTGAGGGGAGAGACTCGCTCTGATTTCTCAGCTGCTTGCTGGCTGCGGAGGAGCAGTGAGACTCAGGAATTTGCATGTGCATTTCTTGCCTTTATTTCTGGCATGTGCTGTCTGCACTGGTGGGCAGCAGAGCATGGACTGTCGGTACGCCTGTGTCTCAGTGCAGCTTGCTGCCGTGGGGAGAGGGCTGTACCGCAGCCATGCACGTGGCTGCGGCTAGCTGAGCTCTGTACCCGCACTGCAATGCTGCTTAGATGTAACACTGTGAAGCTCAGCTGGAGCCCAGGTTTCATCCTGTTCTGTCTCCTGGCTCATGAGGAGAGGAGACTTCTCCTCTCTTCTCTGGCAGGACTCTGCCAGTAAGGGGAAGGATGAGTGTGTGCTGCCCACCCTCCCCTGCCCAGCTCACTGCACCTTTCCCTCTCTCTAGGTCATTGAAATAGAGAAGAGCTTTGTGAGCATGGTCCCTACTAAGGTGGAGATCATGCTTTGCAAAGCCAGCCCTGGCTCCTGGGCCAGGCTGGAGCTTCCCCAAAGCAGGTCATACTCCCATGGCGAGCAGAGGGAGGCTGCCAATGCAGAGGAGCCCAGGGCAGTGCAGGGGGAGGACTCGGATGACAGCTTGAGCTGGTCGGAGGAGGAAGACGAGGAGCTGGAGATGGGAACACCAAGCAACTGACAGTCAAGTGCTTCAAGCAGCTGAGCAGTGCTGGCTCCTGAGCTGCCAGGGACCTTGGCACCAGCTCCAGAGGAGCAGGCCCAGCCCAGAGCTGTGTGCACACTGCATCATGCCCTCTCCCCTGGTCAGAAGGGGCAAGTAATAAAAACCCAGAGCAAAGGTTATACTCTGAAATTCCTGACAGGCGCTTAAGAAATGTCAGTGGGCTGAACCCTGCTATCTGTCTTTCCCTCTCCTGTGCCCAGCCGGAGCAGGACAATGGGAGGATGCCCCTTGTCTGCACCTCAGGCGGCCGGTGCCTGTGCCGGGTCTCCTTGGGGCTGGAGTGTTCATAGCCTGGTGTTCTGCCTGACCCTGGCATTTCTGGGGGGTGAGCTGACCTTAGGCCCCCGCCCCTTCCCTCCCTCCGTGCCGGGGGAGGGGAGCCGGGCCCCGGAGGTGTTAGGAAGGCAATGGCGGGTGCGGGCGCGAAGGGAAAGTGATACATG
>NW_010972625.1:1074577-1086818 GCF_000737465.1 Haliaeetus leucocephalus
TGCGGCTGCGCGGCCCGCGGCGGGCCCTGAGGGGCCGGGAGGTGAACTGAGGGGGGGGGGCCGCGGGCCCGGTGGCGGGGGAGCGGCCTCCGCGGGCCCCGGGCAGCCCGCGCATCTTCGGGTCTTTCTTCTCAGCGTTGCCGCCGGGCGGAGGCCGGGGCAGGCGGCGCGGTGGGAAGGAAGGTCCTCTGCGTCCGGCCGCCGCCACCCTCGCTGTCAGCGGGGCGGCGGCCTGGGGTCGGCGCCAGCCTCTCCCGGCCTGGGAGCTGCGGCGGTCGCGGGTCCTTTCTCGGGGGAGGCTGTTGGCGCGCCGACTGCGCCTCCTCGGCATCTGCCCCGCGGGGGAAGCAGCCGGCTCCGGAGGAGGAGGGAAGGGCGAGCCTGGGAGTAGAGAGGGTAATCAAGCCCCCAGCCGTGGGGCCTGTAGTTTTCTTAGTTTCCAGAGGTTGCGGGAGATGGGATGCACGTCCCGGCGTCTGCGCTCGGTGGTGTTTGTGGAATGTGCTCATCGGGGCCCGGAGGTGCTGGAGCAGTAGGGGAAGGGGGATGTTTTGGAACGAGCTTTTCTCTGGTCGCATTTCTCGCTCAGGGGTGTGCGGGAAGCGGAATGGCCGCGTGGGCAGGTTCTGCTCTTCCCTGTTCCGCAGTGTCCGAAGGTTGGGCTGGGTTGTTCTAAAGTCAGGCTGATGCTAATCCACGTTAGGACTACCGTGACAAATTTAAGGTGACCTCTGGCCCCAGCGGATATAATAAAAGGTTGGCATATGATGAGTTAGCCTTTTCTAAAGGTCTCTTGTTTCAGTGCTGAGAGTGGTTTTTCCTTTACAGGGATATGCAAGAGTAGTCATATTTGATCTGCTTTCTAAAAACTGCCAGATTGTTGTCTCAGGAAGAGTAGAGCAAGGTAGTGACACAAGGTACTGACCTAAAATGTTCTGAGGGGTTTCAGGAGTCACAGGTGTTGTCTAATTTAGTAGCCTCTACAGAGCTGCCTTTCATAAGCTTAATGGTTCTCTTCTTGAGTCCTATAAACTTTCAGTATTTGTAACATCCGGTACTGAGGAATTCCTAGCTTAACCTCGCACCCTCAGAAGTGATCTTAACTTTTATTTGTTCTGAACCTTGCTATTTCTGATTGAATTTGATGTTCCTTTGTTCTTTTCTTTTTTTTTTTTTAAAGACCTCATGAATAGTCACTATCTGTTTACTTTTTATAAATGCTTGTGATTCCCATCATATTTACTCTGAGTTGTAAAGTCGCTTTAAATGCAACATGTCCTGCGCTGGAGTGTGGCACTCCTTTTGCCAGCATCATTAGCTGTGTGCTCTTTGTCCCAGGCTTATTTTTTGATTTTAAAAAGCTTACATTCTCTTCTGTGTCAAATGTAAAATACGTAGCATGAAGGCTCCGTTTGGCCAATTTGCCAGTGTTCAGCCGCACACAAGTTTTTTTGTAGGGAACTTAAGTTTAGGAGACATATTTGGCATTTTAGCTTACTATTTCCATGAAAAAAGATGCTTATAAATGTTCTTCTTAGAAGGAACTTTACAGAGATCTTGGAAAAACAATGAAATATGTGGTTTGTAATTAGTAGGAGTAAACTGAATATGCAGTTTGATTTGCTTACATGATGAGGCTGTGATTCTTTTGGAGTCCAAAGGGTTTTCACACAACTTGGTATCGTGTAAAGATACATACCTTTAAAAGGAGGTGGGTTTTTTTGTTTTTTTGTTTTTTTTTAACTTTACTTTCCTATGCCAGTATGTGTAAATCTGATAGACTGCTGAGAGACTCTTTGCCACTGGTAACTTCTGCTCACTTTTTAGAACTGCGATACTCTGTGCAAATGAGACTGGCAAATACTGCAATGTTGTAGTGCACAAGCCATGATACAGTACGCACTGAGTGCATGCTTTATCTCATGCTTTAATTGTATCAAAACTATTTAAAGACACTTTTCAAAACTGTTACTGATTGACCAAGTGCATTTTTTTTTGGTTTTTTTTTTTTTTTACCCCCCCAGTGAAATTTGGGGGTGGAGGAGGAGTAATCAAAGAGAATGAAAAGCGTGTATGGCCTTTTTTCTCAAGGAAAAAGCTTAGATTTTCCCAGTATACATATTACCCTTCAAATACAACAGTGGCTTTGTTACAACTTTTCTTAAAAATAAAGAGCGTTTAGAGTGCCAATGAATGCCGGGTGACAAAAGATGATGGGAAGATAGACTAACAGTTTTTTTTTTCCACCTCAAATAGGAATCAGGGATGCTTTAACTGGATTTATCATTCATCCTGCAATGTGTTTAATGTGCCTCTTCACAGAACCTCATGTCTGAAGTACTGCCTTTTTTCCTTTAGCCAACAGTAATGAATAAGGTCTTGCCAGAATCTATAAAAGGTAGGAAGGACAATGTTGTTCACTTCTTATGAACTGACTGTGATACCCAGCACCTCTGCAAGTTGCTTTATCAGCCAGGAGGTGTGTAGTAGTGGATCTGGGCACAGAACCCTGCAGTCCTTGCTCCTAGTCTCACACCTTTACTGTGCTCACCCTTGAAGCCTATCAATGTTGCTTGTTTTCAAGTAAATTGTGAAAGGTACCTGTCTTGATGAATCTGTGCTTCTGCACGTGGTTACAGGAGGAAAATCAAGTTTAATACTCTGCAGCTTTTGATTATGGCAGGTTACATGTCACATTCATGTACTGGGGATTCAGATATCTACTGAAGTCCTAGTTTTTAGTTCCTGTATGACAGCAGCTGCACCTTGGTCTAGTGTTATTTCACAGCCGTGCAGCTGTTTCACGAGCTTGTTTCTAATGCCCTTATGAGATATTTATTATCCAATAAACATAATCCTGGATTCATGGAATTTAAGGTCATTGGTATTTGGTCACTAATACTGTTGCTCTCCTATAAAATTTGGAGTATGCATGCCTGTAGTAAGAGTGTTGATGCACTGAGGTTTGTGTGGTTGAGGTGCCCAAATACCTCATGCAGACCACTTCATTTTCACTGTGGGTCCCTAAGAAATAACTGCTTACATGGTAAAGGTTATGTGTGTTTTGTCCCTGCAAAAAAAAATTAACCTTTAAATCAATAAACCAATTTCAGCCTAATTTGACAGGAGTAGAGGTTTTAAAAACATTATATGAAAGGTTTTGGGTGGCTTCTTTTATTTCTTTGAAACAACTTTTTGTGCCTTTCTAGCATTCACACTGAGGGAACAGGAACAACCAGTGAGAATTGCACTCTTGTTAGGCATCAGTAATATGTGCACGGGAGCTGAACCTCCAGGCAGAGCTCTGCAGAAAGCAAGCTTCCTCGATTCTGCTGTTCACGTGGAACTCTGGGTGGTGGACTGCATGGTTCTTGCTGTGCTGCTGAAATGTTGCTTGGCTTGCTGATTCCCCCATCCTCCCCCTGCCCTGCTGCCACTCAGGCTATTGCCATGTGTTTTGTTTCTCTTGCAGGTAAATGGCAGGACAGAAAGCAGTGTGAAAACTTTGAACGGCAGTGAGAAGTCAAAGTAGGTCATTCATTGCTGAAGGATATTAGGGATGAGGTCTCCTATTTAACTTTTTTACTCTTTCTTGGCATGCATTCTGAAAGTCTGGCACTTGTCCATTCGTTTGGCACTTGCCTAAACCAATGGCAAGTAAGCTGAGCTGTTGTGGAATAGTAACACAGTCTTGATTAAATTGCTGAGAGCCCCTTTCTTTTCCCCGACAGGTCTGGTGGCTAAGCTGTACACAGAAAAAATCTTTTAACTCCTTTGCATGGTGAGGATAGTAGGATATACTTAGAAATGCCTTATCCACCCAATTAATTGTTGAAAGTTTCTGCGTGACTTCACGTATCATGCAGACAGTTTTTGTTACTGAAAGATGAGCAATTAAGTCATTAAGAAATCTAAACTTCTGCTTGCTCCTGATAAAGCAGTATCAGACTTCTGGGCCTGCAAAACAGAGAGGGATTAATCAAAGGTGGTGGCTGAACAGAACTACACAGCTCAGTATAGGTGATTTTGGCTGAACCCCTAGTGTGTTTTCTGCTCATTTTTGGCCAAAATGGGGCCCTATCCAAACTGGAGAGATACAGAAGACCTGACAAACTCTGTGAAAATGACATTATCGAAGAGCAATATCAAAGCTAAAATCCTCTTAACAGAGAGGCATCTGGTGTTAACGTAGCAAGGGCAGAGACATATCCTGCTAAGAAGTTCCTCTGCCAAGAATTTTTCGACATGCGGGAAGTATAAAAAGCATAAATCTAGAAAGCCCCAGAATAATTCAGTTTCATGTTTCCTCTCTGTTTTCTGCTACTGTTTTCTCCCTTCTCTCAGCCAACAGGGAGCTTTCCTTCAGAAGTATTAAAGGGAAGATCTAGAAGTTTTTTCTCTTCCACAAAAAAATTTTAATGCAACATGAAGTTATTCTATGACTTCACTTATGATAGGTTTGTGGGCAGGGGGAGTGGAATCCAAGTAGTGAATTTTCCCAGCAAATATCCGGTTGGGTTACAGGAGAGCAAGCTGTCCATGATAACGATACTAGAAAATATGTAATTAGGTCAGAACAGGAGCAGCTCTCCAGATGATGTCTCAACAAGTTGACTGAAATCTTGCATATTCCAAAGGAAGTGCCAGGTGTGCAGGCAATGAAGGCAGACTTTGCAGCATCTTCTGAGCAGGAAACTTAACCCAAACAGGAATGCCAGTATTCTAATCCAAAGGCACTGATGGACAAGACAAAAATAACACTCATCTATGTATTTTTGCACAACACTTTGTGAGGTGGTTGGGTTTGTTTTTTTAATTCTTTGAAAACTATTCCCATTCTGCTGTAACTGCTACAGCTCTTCATGTTCTGATGATCTTCCACCTTAACTGTAACAAAAGTCCTTTCTCTGGCAGGACTAAGCAACCTGTGTTACTTCTCACTAATTTGGACTTTCTGTTCATTCCTTTCTCTTGCTGAGTAACCTTTAAACTTGGCTTTGAAGCTTGTGCCCACCTTTCTGTTTCTAAATTCTAAGTCTTGTTTTTGATATATTGATGTGTTAATCTGTATTTTTCTGTTTTTCAGTTCTTGTTACCTGTTGTACGTGGAATTTTTCTCTCTAAAGTTTTTCCCCAAAAATTTTTTTGAAGCTCACCAAAAAACCCCCGAAACAAACCCTAAACCAATTTTCCTGCTCTTGGTAATGTTTGCTGGTAATTTTGGTTTTGGAGTATGTTTTTTTTTTTTTTCCCCCCAGCATATATTTATATTCAAATAGCATGCAGTGCCAAGTTCAAGCGTGCTTGAGAAATAAACAGTTTTCCATGCAAATTTGAACCCCAGCTTCTTGCTATCTTATGAGAGTTTTATTACTAGGCAAATTGTTTAAAAAAAAATAGAGACTTTATACATTTTGAACAAAGCAATATGTGGATTTAATAGAAAAGGCCTGATGGAGATAATATTGTTTGCTTGGTTGTGGCTTAAATTAAAAAAAACCCCTTTCTCTTCCATATGTCAATTTTTATCCAAACTACACCTGCTCACAACATACAGGTTTCTTGAGTGTAGGAGCTTCTTTCAACTCTTTTTTTTTTTTTATTAATTTCTCTACCTTTTGTGTTTCAGTACTAAATTGTGTATCCTGGTGTGTGTTTTTCTGTATTGCATATGCCACATATGATTCCCTTCAGCTAAGACAACCTACTTTGAAGGAGCCCTGCAGAGAAGCATACTTAAAAGCCTGCAAGCTCTTGAATTGTATTTGTGTAGTTCATGCTTAGCCTGATGCTTTGGCATGTTTGCATGCAATTACTTCCTATTCCAAATGTTGCTCCTCTAATATCCAAGCCTTAGTAAAGTAATTCAAGATCTTAATGCTGTGAAAACATTAATGTTCCAGGCTTTTTTGTTACCTTACTACTGTTCTCCGAATTGAAAGCTCTAATGACCTCTTAAATAAAGCCCCAACAAAATAATCTTTGGGTAACACACTTTCATTAGAAATTTTAAATCAGGTTGAATCAAGCTATTTTAGCTGTTGATGGTATGGGATACATGTGGCTTTTTAGTTTGCCAATATATGAAAGTGCCTGTGTTGTCTTACAATATTGGTGCGATGACCCTCCAGATATCAGTGCCTGATGTGTTCAGGTAGCAGTGCAATTCTGGGATACCCTGTCTTTCTGTGAAAAGCTCTGGACAGAAATGCATAGAGGTGTAAGTCCTTGGGGGAGCTCGTGGTTTGTGTTTTAAAGAGAGATCTGTTTACAAGTCTTTGCAATTTGTTTATTTTAGAAACTATGAACTGGGCATATAAAAGGCTTTGTGTAGCTCGTTCTCCATGAGACTTTTGTTGCTACAGTTGAGTTTTTATTGCATGTATCCAACTGACTTAGTTCTGCCATGTCTGTGATGTCACTTGTTGACTGATCAAAATAGTGGTCTGTTGCATAGGTAGTTCATTTGGAAAACAACTTTTGCTCTGGAATTGTTGGTCACCACTAGGGTTTCTGGCACAGCATCTTCTAGTACTTCAGTGGTTTGAAGTAAACACAGGAATAAGCTTTAAAACCTGCTCTCTGTGCTGCAGTCCAGCGATAACTTTGGCAGCAATAGCAGCATATGATGTTCCTCCCCCAGTGATTCATTCCCACCGTATGCTACCACTGGCTTGGTTGTACCAACACAGTTGATTGTGGTACTGCTTGGTAAACTGGATGAAACAACTCCTAACCCTTTTTCAGCATGTGCTCACATGGTGTGCTACCTGGGTGGGAAGGGGAAACAGGGTTTGGAAACTTCTGAAGGCAGCCTTGCTGCTGGAGAGAGTGTGGCAGTGTCTGAAAGCAGGTAGTGATCTGCCCTACTGGGAGAGAAGCAGTAGAGACTATGATTGGTGAGTTACGGTTGCATCTTCAGGTAGAATAGTGTTATGGTATTAAAATATATCCTCTCTTCTGTCACTGTTTGCTTGTAGCACTTAGACCCTTTGTGTTCAGGAATATTATGTTGAAAAGAAGAAATCTTTCTAAGCCTGTAATTTGACAGAACGTACTGATTTTTTGTTTGGTTTTTTTTTTTTTTTGTTGTTTCCCTAGCCCTGTTAAATGAAAATCTTGGTGCAACTGTTCTGGAATAATATATGCAGTACTTCTGTCAGCTTTTGCTGGTCAGTGCTGTTCTTCATTTTACTGATTACCTTTACAATATGCAGTTGCACATACACCTCTCTCTACACTTGACTGGAGCCTTGAAAAAGGATGACTGTTGTTTTTGATGTGTGATGAAACTCACATGTATGCTTTCCTGCCAAACCTCAGAAGTGCTTGCCAGATTTCATTTCAGGTGATTCATGTTGTTTTAGAAATGTAATTCCTGCCATTTTCAAAAAGGATAAACTGCTTCTGGATCTTCCTCCTGCTTGTTTTCCTCCAAATTCTTCCCCTCCAGTGTCCTGCTGGGTCTTTATGGAGCAAGGTTTCTGCACTGCTTCCCACCACTGACTGGTTTTCAGTAGTGCGTGTGTACATATGTTGACACTTCCTTAAGCACTATATATTGTAGTGACCACAGTCGGTATCACTCGAGTTGTCTGTTGCAGCTTTGTGCCAAAGTTTAAGGTAGTATGTTTTCACTTAGTACAGAAGAATCATGTGTGCTCCTAGTGGGAAGACAGCAGTATGTGGATACAATAAAGACTTTGTCAAAAAGGACAAAGCTGAGACTTAAATGGTAATGAGGTGTTGATTTGTTTGGATGGTCTTGAAGAGGAAGCTGGAGGGAGGGGGTTTCATGACTTTTGTAAGTGAAGTATTTCACTATTGCTCATTTTCATATGGTCTCTTTGCTATTTTGATGGCGTTGGAGCTATGATTTTTCTGGAATATGCAATATAGTTCCTCCCACTGTTTGTTTCTTCAGTTTGAAGCAGTGTATTTGCTGCTGGTGGAGGATTACTGCTAGTACCTCAAAGGCATTTGGGTGAGAAGGCAGATGCAAGTTTCGTCTTGTTCAGGCTAGCAGTGGAAGCTCCAGCATACTACAAATGTACAACAAATGACTGCTTGTAGTTGTTCCATGCTATTTTCAAAGTTCCTGCTGTTCATGTGAGGAAAGTTTAGAATTAATTGAGTTTTAGGCTATATCCATTTGACTATTAAACCTACTTCTCACATATTAGCAAGGGGATAGGGAAGCCTTTAAGTATCAAGTATGTCCTGTAACAATTCCCCAGTCTGCCTAGGAAGGCTGTTTGATTGCTGATGTTTTACAGCATGTATTTTTCTAATGCTCAGTTATAAGCTTTCTTTATTGTAGCTCAAGCCTATTAAGTTTTGCTTGTTCTGTTGCTTATTAGTGAGAATAATCTGTTCTTGGCTTCTTTAGAAAAATTGTTTATGTATTCTAATCTGGGTACTATGGCTGGTTATATTTCAAAGAACAGCTTTTCTTGTATGTGCTACTTTCTAAATCTTTTATCTGGTGTCCTCTAACTAATGCAGTGTCTGGAGGTCTGATTGATCTTGAGTTGAGTGATTAATTACAGTAAACAGTAGCAGTGGAGCCCAGCAATGGGTATCTTGGTTTATTACATAATTTTTGGACCTTTCTTTGTGGTAAACTGTTTAGGCAGTATACTGTGTAGACAAGAACTGTGAATCTTGGAGGGCAGTGTGTGTATACACAGGTGTGTGTGAACCTAACAAATGACAGAGTACCTTGTTACTAGGTCTGAGTTTGTGATCCCTTTCCACTTGTAGGTATCTCTAAGGACTTGTCCCTTTGCCTGTGGGAAACTGTCTGGTAGTAAGGCAAGACTGTGGAAATTTGGCTAGTTTTGTATTTACATGGTTGGAATGCAGCCAGTTGTCACTGAGCTCTCAACTCATTGCATCTCCATTTCACTATTGTCTTTCTAGCCTGTAAGCTCTTCATAATGGCTCTGACTGAGTGTGTTCAGCTGTGATAAGAAATTGTTAGCAATATTAAAAACTGGCTAAAGCTTATCTTTAAAATGACTATAATTGAGTATGCTTTTCCTAATTTTTTTTTCTTGCTTTGTGCAGGTCTTTGTTTCTGGGCAAAGAATGCAGACTATAAAGTGTGTAGTTGTTGGAGACGGTGCTGTGGGAAAAACGTGTCTTCTCATCAGCTATACCACCAATGCCTTCCCAGAAGAGTACATCCCTACTGTGTTTGACAACTACAGTGCCCAAATGACCGTTGATGGCCGGACAGTTAGCCTGAATCTCTGGGACACTGCAGGCCAGGAGGAATATGACCGCCTCCGCACGCTCTCGTATCCTCAAACAAATGTATTCGTCATCTGTTTCTCCATTGGTAGCCCCTCTTCCTATGCAAATGTGAGGCACAAATGGCATCCTGAAGTTTCTCACCACTGTCCAAATGTTCCCATTCTTCTAGTGGGCACGAAGAGAGACTTGAGAAATGACCTGGAAACAGTTAAAAAGTTGAAAGAGCAAAGTTTGGCTCCCACTACCCCGCAGCAGGGGACTTCGCTGGCTAAACAAATTGGAGCAGTCAAATATTTGGAGTGCTCAGCGTTGAATCAGGAGGGTGTTCGGGAGGTGTTTGCTGAAGCTGTGCGTGCAGTTCTGTATCCTGTGACAAAGAAGAACACAAGAAAATGTGTCTTATTGTAGTTACCTTGGGTGATGGATGTTCGAAGTTGAATATTGACTAGAATCTTGGAGGGCTTTTTAATGAATTAAATTGAAGATTTGCATCTTGCACTAACAGCTCTAAGCAGAAATGGTTTATGCAACGAAAATTCTTGCAGTCTTATTGCTTCAGGGAAACTGAAACAGAACAGATTTTTTTTTTTTTTTTTTACACAACTGAGAGGTCAAATACCTACTTTATTTCTAAAGTTCCAGTCTTCAGCTTCTCCACGGATCACTTGGCTTCTGTCCTTATTTAATGGAGGAAAATAAAAGACAGGAGTTCTTTGAAGCCAGACTTCTTTACTAGATAGCTATCAGTTACTAGACTTGCTGAAAAGCACAAATTCTGATAACTTTGCTTTAAGCATAGCTGCTGCTTTTTCCATCCCTTCTTTACTGATGGAATTTGTTTTATGAACAGAATTCTGACTGTCCAGTTGTTTTAATTTGTCAATTTAAAGCTTGAAAACAATTTGTTTACATGCGAAAAAGCCTGAAATATTACTGAGATTCACCTTATAGTGAACTGTGATCATTTTATATGAAGAGTTAGCATAAGGCATGTTCAATGCAATGAGGAAGACCCAGGGAACACCTGCAATGATTTTATTAATAGAAGCAGGAGCTGATTTCTCCTAATGCAAGGAACTTAGAATAATGATGAATCACTCAAATGGGTGATTTTCATACTTTTGAATTGGAGAGGTGGAAGAGTAGTTTAGATGCAAGTCTTCCATAATATTCTAAACTGAGTTTTTATTTCACTCTCCAATGAGACTTTGCACCTTGAGAATAAACTCAACAGTTCTCTTCTTGGACCGACAGAGGTAGTTAGGATGACACTTCTCAAAATGAGATTTTTGGTGTGATCCCTTTGAATCCCAGAGACCTGACAGCTGCCTGTTTGTTCTTGAGGAATTAATTGCTTCACTTCTTAATGTTCTTGGGGCCACCACCTGAGATTTTTACGTCAAATTACTTTGTTGTTTTTCTAGAACACTGACAAAATTTGGAGGTTCTATTTAGAGGAACCAGGAACCCTTGCTTCTTCCTGGCAACTCACTGATGGTTTCAGTTAAATTTGTAACGGTTAGCCAGTCACTGGATAGGTTTACTTGGGCAGTTTTCTCCTCTCTACTAGGTGATCAGTTTTTATAAACTCTTAACTGAAGTCCTATTTATGTACTTTTTAACTTTCTTTAGCAGCTCTAGTGAGTGGCAGCTGGCTTATTTTCAGGATGTGCGCTGTTCTTTATGTGTGATTCTGGGACCAGCTGAGGAGTGAGCGCATGAAACCTTCCTTAGACTTAACCTTACAGCTTGCTGGTATGAAAGCAGCATGCTTCAAAGATACTTTGTGTGAAACTGGTGGTGCTGGACTGGGCTTTGTTGTCTGAAGTTGACAGTGCTGTCTTTGTCCGGATGCAGCCTCAATTGGTAATTCAGAACTTGCTTTCTTGTGATTCCCACACATGCAAAACTGCACTGGTGTATGCCCTGGGCAGAAAAAAGTCTCATTTTAGCAAGATAACAGAAAATACATAAACAAGGTTATTAGGGATCTTGTGTTAATTTGACCTTGCTTTATCTGATACAGGTAAAAATACCAGGTGGATAGAAAGATTCGTATTTGTGCCCTAATTTCCCTCTTTAAAGAGCGTGTGCCTTTTTTCAGCTGGTATAACTGATGCTGACACTAACTGCAATTTTTGTATATCTGAGGTATGCTTGTACTGGTACTGCTTTAGCAAACTGCAACCCATAGATTACAAACTGCAGTTAATCTAAATACTGGTGTATGTGGCCAGTGAACCAGTACAGAGTTCCAAATGTTGCCTGATCGCAGGGCAACACCAAAACACCCATTATGCATGATGTTTGCAGAAGCCTAGAGACTCTGCATCTTTTTCTTCACCAAGTGCCATTGCCCACAGTGTCTTTGTGTCTTTTGCACTCGTAGAAGAAGTGCTGTTCCAGATATGGCTCCTGCAGCACTGCCCTGCAGGCTATGAGGATGTAGGAGTATTTCACTGAGGTAACCTCTACTCACCACGTTCTGCCTTTAGTAGTAGGCCTTTAGTGTGGGCTTCACTTGCAGACAGCAATTAACTCTGTGCCTTGTAATTCAAGATTATTTTCTTTAGGTAAATTTCAGTAACTGAGTAAATAGTTTGTCATGTTTAAAATGTATTTATTTAAGCCAGTACATGTGGGGTTTTTTAATGCTGGTCAGGCTGAAATCAACTGCCTAGTTACCCTGGTGCAAGCCCATAACCTTTGCTTCATTCAGAGATGTACTTTTTAAAGTTTGTGATATGTTTGAACTGCTCTTAAATAGACTTAATTTCAACAACAGGCACCTCTTTTTTTTTTTCTACATATAGTTGCAATTTTGTACTGAAGCTACTACTGTTTTAAAAATCTTTTACTTTTTTACATACTGAAATCTTTTAGTTCTGCATCTTTTGTGGTTATTCTTAACTGGATTACAATAATTTGGCGGAGAAGAAATCCTGTGGGCAAGTATTATTGCATCCCCCCCCCTCCCCCCCCC
>NW_010972625.1:1086828-1140408 GCF_000737465.1 Haliaeetus leucocephalus
TTTCCCCCCCCCCCCCCCCCCCCCCCCCCCACTGCTTCTGCAGGCTCACAGAGCAGCCATCCTGGTGTTAACTGGAAGAGAGTATGGCGAGATAAAAGTCAAGTACTTATCAATTCATTTGAATTGATTACATTATGCTAGAACACTTTATCCCCATCTAGATTATTACTTAATAAATGGATTGCACAACAGTACTGAGGAGAGTAACATGATAGTGATGAAAATGAGTGGAAAGTGAACTTTGAACACCATAAAAAACTTTTTACTGACTTTGGAGTACCTCAGTAATAGTCATTAGATGCCTTTTATTTCTGTTGCTTTCTGCCAGGAGCAAAAGTCCTGCCGGCTGACAGCTGGTTTCCTCCAGCCTCTGCTTCTCATGAGAATGAGCTTCAGGAGCGCACAGATCCAATGAGCTTTTCCATTCAGTGGGCATTCTTAGTTTGTGATTTTCCTTCCCTTTTTTTACCCCCTACAATTCTTGGTGCATTTGATTGTAATTAGTCCAGTGCTTCAGTCTACAATCCGTTCTGTTCCTCCCACATGTTTTGTGGTGTTTTGTTATTTTTTTTTTTTTTTTTCCTCCTGTGGGCAGGTAACAAATACAGACTTCACACAATCCCATGGCTGGATTTTGTCTGTTTTCAGGAGATCAGAAGACCTGGGTTAAGCTGTGCAGGTTTCCCAAACTGTTCAAGATTCCTCAGTTTGTTACTGAATAGAGATGCAGTGTGTATGTCTTATTTCACAGAAGAGACTCTTCATGAAGAGACCAATTTTAATCTTTCAGTTTGTGAATGATTTCTGAAATAGTTCAGTGGTTTTTTTAAATACAGCAGTAGCAACCCCCAAGGAGCTGAGCAGTTTAGGAATTCTGTGTCCAAAGGATGTTATGAGGCGTGCTTAGATGTGTAAGTGCTTTCTCCGGTTTACAGCTGTAGCTATTTCTATGAAATTTAAACTAGAAGAGCCTCACCATGCTTTGTCTCCGAGTGCTAAACCTTGCTCTGTAGAAACCTCGGTGCTGCTTGGGCTGACCCTGAGAAGTGGATGGATCTCACAGGAGTCCTGACCACCCGGGTGGGCTGCGAAAAGCACCCGTCAGCAGTGGGAGCCCAAGACTCTCAAGTGTGGTACTGATATATACACTGGCAACTTGATTTTATACTATAAAAGAGTTTGTATTACAGCTAACAGTTTTAAAGTTTTTTTTTTTTTAAATTATGTGGAATTAAGTTGTAATAAAACTTTCTTCCTCTCTCTGGCTCTTGTATTAACTCACCCTGCTGTTTGTAACGCACCTGTTCTAAACGTAGTTCTTTCCTGTGGAAAGCCAGACCCCGTTTCTTAAACGCAATAAACGATTTTTCGGTGCACGCCGGAGCCTCTGCGCTTCCTTGCGACGTTGCGGCGCGGGGGCGCTGTTTTCCGACTTGGCGTGGTGGGGGTTGCCTCAGTTCCCGGCCGGGCCACGTTTCCGGTTCCGGGTCGGC
This sequence comes from Haliaeetus leucocephalus, assembly GCF_000737465.1. Classification (NCBI taxonomy): domain Eukaryota; kingdom Metazoa; phylum Chordata; class Aves; order Accipitriformes; family Accipitridae; genus Haliaeetus; species Haliaeetus leucocephalus. The sequence continues at coordinate 1,088,322 of NW_010972625.1, forward strand.
ATCGGCGCGATGTCAGACTCGGAGAGCGAGGAGGAGGGGGATGGCGGCCGCGCTGAGCCCTTCTCGCTGACTGGGTTTCTCTTCGGCAACATCAATGAGGCGGGGCAGCTGGAGGGGGACAGCGTCCTCGACAAGGTAGGGATGTGTCGCTCCGGGAAGGCGCCGCTTCGGCCCTGCCCGGCCGTCGGCGTGGGCTGAGGGACAGGAGAGGAACCGGGTTCCCAGCGGTGCGGTTTTGGGGCGGGCCAGGGAGGAGGAGGTGTTGGTGGGCCAGGCTCCGGGGCAGGCCCGGGGAAGTGTCGGTTGCGGGCTCCAGGACGGGACCGAGCAGGGGGTTAGGGGCTTCGTGTCGGCCCGGCCTGGCTGGCGGAGCCTCCCAGCTGGGTCGTGGCTCTGGTCTCTCCAGGAATCCAAGAAGCACCTGGCCGGGTTGGGTGTGCTGGGACTGGGCAACCTGATCACTGAGATCACAGCCAGCGAGGAGGACAGCCCGGAGACTGATGGAGCTCACCTGGATGAGGAAGGTTAGGCACTGGGGTACCTGCAGTTAAACGACAGAGGGGCTGCAGGATCAGAGCTATACTGGAGAGGAAGAAATGCACCCAGGTCATCTGGGACTGCAAGGAATATGATGTTATCTGGTCAGAGGTCCTCTGGCAAAGGCCTTGCCTTCTTGCCAGAGTGAACCCCACATTATCTCCTGGTCACTTTTGCACTTGTGCGCTCTCATTTTTTATAATTTTTTTTTTTTTCAGTTCTCTCTTCTCCCTCATAAATAAGTTTATTCTGTGTTTTCCCCTGTGTTAAACAAGCCCATTTAGTGCACGGTATTATTATGTCTTTTTTTATTTCTGAGCTTGAACAGTTTCACTGAGTAAGTGAAAGGTGTTCCTTGTGCTAAAGTTGGTTACTTACCAGTATCTAGGGGAAATTTGGAGCTCTTGGAGCTTTTGGTTGGAATGAGGGGGAAAATACTCCGATGGGAGATGTTAATCAGATGGTTTTGTTCCTCTAAGAAAAGGAAGCATAGGAAGGGGTTCATGTGTACATAGTGAAGTTAGTAATATATATTAGGATAAAGTTTTGTGTGACTGGCTTTCTTTTCTTCCTAGGCTGGGTTAAGAGCACAGAAGATGCTGTTGATTATTCAGACATTAATGAAGTGGCAGAAGATGAGAGCCGTAGGTATAAGCAGGCAATGGGCAGCCTGCAGCCAGTTCGAAGACCAGGTAGTGTTACAGCTCTAGCTGTAGAAGGTATTTTGGGGCAATGGGCCTTGATAGTCTCTTATAAGGGTGACATTGTGCCTTTTCACTTCTTGCTTCAAGAATTCAATATAAGCTTTTGTGAAATTCTGTTCACTGGATCAAGCCACTGCTTGATATCTTCCTTTTTTAAAGGAATTAGTTCCTTGTTAAACTATATTCAGAAGAGAAACCAGGATCCTCCTTTTGCTCTGGGATCCCCTGCAGAGAATACCCAATACCTGCTCATATTTCTTTAACCTGTGCTCTTTGGAAGAGGGTTATGCAGGAGGCTAGGTGCTTCTTGGATATGCTCAAAGATAGAGATAAAGTCCTGATCCCTTAGAGAGTCACTTCAATCTTAATATCTCTCTCCTGTTTTACCCTTGAATCCTTTTTCTGAAATTACTTTCTGCAGAAGGCACTTTGGTTCTTTTGTCAGTCCCAGGGCTCTCTGTCTGGCCTAGAACAGATTTTCAAAAACATGCAGCTTTTCCCTTTCAGTAGCTGCTGGTGTAAATGCTAAATCTTTGCATTAAAGCTACCTTACACTTAACCTTTCTGTTGACATATTGTGGTTAGTGGTCTGTAAAGGTATTTGGGCTTTTTAATCACATTTTTTTTTACTTCTTTAGCAGCTTTATTTTCTCTGCACAGTGTGAATAAGGGGAGGTGATAGCAGAATATATGTATATATTTTAAGTGCTTCAGTTATCTTGCTGTCAATTTGCCTTTTTCCCTCCTTCCCACTCTGTCTTAAATTTCAGTCTTGCAAATGAGTTTGTGCAGAAAGCTGAACTTGTAAGAGTTTTGCATCTAGTTACAAAATGAGAATGGTCTCCTTACTAATGAGAAGACATGATTTTCTTATCAGGTTGGGACAGGTGTGAAATAGTATAAATGGGAAGGGTGCCTGGTTCCCTTTTATTGTCTGCTTAATATGCAGTCTTGTCTCCTGACTGGTTAGATGAAGATGAAGATGATTACGATGCTGACTGTGAAGATATTGATTCCAAGTTGATGCCGCCACCACCACCACCTCCAGTACCTGGAAAGAAAGAAGATGAAAAGGATGCAGCTGCCACTGGTGAGTGAAGACTTTCTTCTTCTCTCTGGCAATATGAATGTCTGAAGGAAGCAAACACTGCTGTGTAGCAGTTCATTCTGCGGCAAGCACCACACGTCGTCAAAATTCAGTCTGCAGACTGCATCTAAAGGTGGGTCTTTGCCCTGATACACAATGTTATAGGATTGTCTGAAACATAGGGGGAAATATTTCCAGTGATTGTTAAAATACTGATATTGACAATGAAATTGCTTTTTTATCTCATCCTCTCAGTTGTGGCTGGGAAATGCACCTGGAACGCTTAGGATAAAATGAAAGGTTAAACCAGAATGGTACTCATAACTCCTGCAGAGGCTTAATTTTTGCATAACTTGGTATAAACAGTAGATGTGGCATTATGGGGTTTTACTAGGGGACAGGGAGGAAACCAGTTTGTTTATAAGGTGCTTGTTCTATTGTAGTATCTGAAGATGGAGACGGTATCATTTTGCCCTCCATCATTGCTCCTTCCTCTGCTGCCTCCGACAAGGTGGATTTCAGCAGCAGCTCTGATTCTGAGTCAGAGATGGGACCTCAAGAAGCCAGGCAGGCAGAATCCAAGGAAGGCAAACTCACACTTCCTCTTGCAGGAATCATGCAGCGAGATGCTACCAAACAGTTGCCAAGTGTTACAGAGCTCTTCCCGGAATTTCGACCAGGCAAGGTATTGTAAGAGATATGTGGAAGTGACAGAAACCGTATCATATAAGCCCTCTAAATATGAATTGTATAGTGTTAAGGGTATGTAGTAAGCAATTGCATAGATACTCTTGCTCACCTCAGTACTTTCTTTAGTTCCTGTGTGCTGCTGTTTCCAGACTGCTTAACAGGCAGGAGCCTTTTAAAAAGCATTGTATAAATCAGGGTGTGAAATAATATTTTGCTGTTCTGTAAGACCATAGCACAGGCCTGTCGATTTGTGAAAATTGTTTTTCTGAGGTATTAGAGAATACTTTTGCCAGATGGTTAAAAAACATAGTGCTATAATGCTAATCTGTCTGCTTTCTGGCTTTTCTGGCAAATATTTGCTCCTCCTTTCATGCTGTCCTGAACTTGGTGTGCTTTTCCTGAAACAACTTGTGATATGTATCCTTTACTTAATCTTCCCTCAAAACTGCTCTGAGTATGGATCAGAAATTATCTCAATAACAAGTTGGTTGAAAAGATGATTGTTTTTTGCACAAAGTGAATTAATTACAGTAGTTTCCTAAATGCTCAGGAATAGCAAATGTAGTCGATGTATTTCAATAATTATTTTGAAAGTTTTAAAGCTGTCAAGAGGAGAGAAAATGTGGGACGGGAAGGAGAATAAAGATGAGCTTAGAGTTGTCAAACAGATGGTTGTGAGCCAGGATAGCTTGGTTTTATGTGTGCCTCCATCACAGGCTTTGTGTAAGGAGCTGAGCAATTTGCATAATTAAATGTCATGTTGTAATGATTTAGCTGACCTCTGTCTATTAGAAATCTAGGTGAGGCTCTAACACAGAAGTTAGCCTTCTGGCTGCTCTCTTGGCTTTTGCAAATTTGGTCTCCTGTGTTACAGTATTTTGTATCAGTTGGTGTATTCATTTCTTTGGTGCTCAATATGTAATGTTCAGTGTTGAATGTGCCCAGTGGGCGTAGAAATCGGTGCAAGCTGTTAATGCTGAACACTTTTCATAATTAATTCATGAGCACTAGAGCTGGGAAAGCCTGAAATGCTGTAGATTTGGCTATGAGGATTGGTTCATGTCTGAGAATGTGCATGTTAGTGTAGCACTGTTTTTCTTGATGAAACCACTTAAAATAGCATGTGGAGAAGCAGACTTTGTGTTTCATTAAACTGTTAGCAGCTCAACTATGTCTGAGGCCTTTGCCCTTGCTGAAGGGCCACTGAAACTGGCCAAAGGGTTCAGAAGTAACCTGGGGGAGTGTTGGGAAGAAGGATAACGTGCATGTGGGCAGAGATGGACAGAGTGGTCATATAAACAATATTTCCTTTGGGGATCATTTTAACAGATTAACAGGGAGCATTAATAGGATGTTTCTTTACAAATCTTGGTTCTAATTCCTGTTTCCTAAATCTGTCAGTTAATTTGGGAATAATGCTTTCCCGCTTTACAAGAGTGCTCTGAAGAAACATTTATTAGTGCTTAAAAACCAGCAATCATAATTGTAGAAGAAACAGAAGAGAAAGTTTGTCATTGTCATTAGTGCATGTTTTGGAGGTATGCTGTATGCATATAGGGGAATTGCATTATGATGGAAATAAAAATGGGTGTATTCTTTCTGGACCATGGTATTTGTTTTTATCTGGTAGTTTAAGAAATCTCTGCTTTATCTAACTGTCTTCTAGCTCTGTCTCTTTTGCTAATAATTTTATCAACTCTTCTTCAATCTCCATGTGTCTTTCTGAAGGTTGTGGATTGTTCAGAATGAAAGTGATTATTTCCAGGTGGTGTCTTACCACATGCCCAATATGTAAAGGCAATCTGTCTTCCCTCTGTTAAGTTTCTTTGTGTCTGAAATTAAGAACAAATCCGTTTGAAAAGGAAGGATCCATCAAATGGATGGATCAGAAACTTTTTTTCAAGTATAATCAAGAGATTGTTGATTGCATCAGGGGTTGGGATAGTAGTACAGGCCAAGCTTCTGAATTTCAGAGTGCTCTCTTTCATTACTGCTTTTCAGGTGAGAGAAAGACAGACAAGCATTCCACAGTGTTTTTTTTTCTCTGACCCTCTTGTTTTTTCCTATTCTAGGTTCTGCGTTTCCTGCGTCTCTTTGGCCCTGGAAAGAATGTTCCATCGGTTTGGCGTAGTGCCCGAAGGAAACGCAAGAAGAAACATCGGGAGTTGGCACAAGAAGTGCAGATACAGGAGGGTGAAGTTGTAGTTGAGAGTGGAATGGAAGGAAAATCTCCTTGGGAGTATGAGTTTGCTGCTCCTCCCCCTCCTGAGCAGTGCCTTTCAGATGATGAGGTGGGATATCTGAGACTTAGAGGGGGGTCGCCACCTAGCACTGGGGGTAGTAGTGGATTGGACAGTGACTTTTAGAGTAAAGAGCTTTTCCTCCAGAATAAAAGGACAGGGTTGGCTTGTATTCCAGCTGTGCAGAAGCTCTTCTCCAGATACTAGTCAGTGACTTCAGGTGATTGCTTCTTACTGAGAAGGCTGCATCCGTGGTACAGGATCAATAGGAGAGCTTATCCTCTTTGTATCAAGAAGAAATTTCTGTGTTCTTGGAAGTCTAATTGCAGAACATTCTTAAGGCAGCTAGTAAGTATGGAAGAGCACTTCTTAGAAATACTTTTCTCCTCCGAGAATAAGCTGGGAAACTTGGAAGGAAGAAACCTCTTGCTGACACTTAGATGGACCATCAGTGTAACCATTCCCTCCTTTGCTGTGCTTCAGATTACCATGATGGCACCTGTGGAATCAAAATTTTCCCAGTCAACTGGTGATATAGACAAAGTGGCAGACACAAAGCCTAAAGTGGCAGAGTGGCGCTATGGCCCAGCACAGCTCTGGTATGATATGCTGGGGATCCCTGAAGATGGCAGTGGATTTGATTATGGTTTCAAGCTGAAAGAGAAGAAGGAGCAGGAGGTTAAAGGACACACAGATGAGGGGGTGAGAGGGGAACTGTGGGGGAAGGTGTGGAGGTGTGTGTGGCACTGGGGATTGCTGCACAATGAGAGCTTGGTCACGGGCCAGTGGATGGTTGTGCACCATGCAAAATGAGACTTCTAATTTTCCTCCATTAGTTTGAAAGTGTGAAGTGGATGCAGGTCTTCAAGCAACCATTCTTTCCTTCCAGGATGCAGGGTTGATGGATGAGAAAGATGATCTGCTAGCTGATGAGCACTTCCTTATGGTGACACAGCTCCAATGGGAGGATGATGTTATCTGGAATGGAGAAGATGTCAAGCACAAAGGGACTAAGACACAGCGGGCAAGTTTGGCAGGCTGGCTGCCATCCAGCATGACTAGAAATGCCACTGCATACAATGCCCAACAAGGTAATTGATGGTCTGATATGAATTGTACTTGCTGTAGTTGAGCTGACTCATTGCATGCTTTCGTCTCAAATACAGAACATAATTCTTCCTGCTAGGGAATGTTTTTTGGCAAAATCACAGCTCTGCTCAGAATTCTGAGACTCTTTCTTTCCAAAAACAGAGTAGGTCCCTTCTGTTAAAGAAAATATCAGCTCTGGCTTTCTTCTCTCCATGTGGAATACCAGATGCTAGATCCATCTACATTAGTATCAAGCAATGCTACACTTAGGATGTCTACTATTTATAGGCCAATGGAATTTTCTTTATATTTTTCTTTTAACTGGAAGAATTGTGTGAAAGTCTTCTGAAGTTTCTACTGAACTAATAATGTTATTCTGTTTTTTCTAGATAGGAAGTAATAATTCTTACAAGCCTGAGACTTCTCTTAGACACAGATGCATTTTAAATTTAAATTGCTTGTGTAGAATGACTGTTTATCATCTGTTTGTTATATCTTACCCTGCTTCTGCAATGAAAGACTAATGGGAATGTCAGATCTTTATTGGGTACTAGTGTCAATCCTTTACTGTTTAGCTGAGAGTACAAGACGCTCTGAGGATTTGGGTAGGTGAATTGGAGATAGCTTTTTATAACAATTTTCTTTTCAGCACAGTTGTGCCTGAGCTATCCAGACCTGGACTCGCTGTGTTGGAGTCCCGTGAAAAGCCATAGTAACATGTTAAACATGGTTGGTCTGTTCACATGCATTAGGTCTTATGCCTTCCAGAAGCATTAACTTAAGTGACATAAGTGATGTGAGCATAGGTGAGTTGGGAGAAGCTGCCTCCACAGAATGATTCCTTGAGGTCTGCTTGGCCATCCTTTTTTCTATGAGAGTTTGACATCAGACAGGAAGCTGCTGGAGGCCAGACCAACTGTTCTGTCAATGGCAACTGTCTGCTTAAGGCCTCTCACTTTTATAGGGACCATGCAGAAATGCTCCTTATGCATTGTCATGCAGCATATGCAAAGCAAGCCAAACATAACTTTGAAGAGGCTGTAGACTCCAGCAGTAAGCTGTGGGCGAACGTGTTTTTGTAAGGGTTACCTGTACTAATGACGCATGACGCTCTTTGTGATAGGAGCAGCAGGTCCATCCTGGTTAAGGCTGGAAATCATTCTCCATCCAAGTTCTGATTTAAGGCAATGCAATGCCTTCTAACCCTCCCACTCAAGCTAACCTTACTTTTGTTTTTCTTTTCTCTAGGTTTGAACCGAAGCGGCTCTTTACTCAATCCACCAATTCCACTAGCACAGAAACCAAATGTAGCAGGAGTCCTAGGTATAGCAAAGGGCAAAGAAAAGCAGGCCCCTGAACAGCAAGGTAATGAGGATGTCAATCTTTGGCCTATGAATAGGTGCATGTGACATGTGTTTCTCTATAGACTTGTGTTCTATGTAATAGCAGGGTCCTTTTTTGGCAACAAGGTGTAGATAAAACGGATACTTGTTTGCTCTAAAACCTGTTAGAGGCCCTATTTCATTCTTGGAGGTTCTCTGTGTTTCAATGGAGCAAAATCTCTAAGTGTTGGTAGAGCTCAGACTTGGGGCTCTGCTTCCTCTTTGCTTCCAGGATGAGTTTTCTTTCGCCTTTTAGAGGTCCTGCCTCAGAAAGTCCTGAAAGATGGGGAAGGTTGAGGGAGTAAGATGTGGGGATGAGCTCTGAAATGGTTTTCTGCTAAGGTAGTGTATAAAACTCTTAAGGGTTCTACCTTATGATTGTTGCAGTTTCCTTGGATGAAGACAAGCCCTGGTACTCTATTTTCCCAATTGATAATGAAGAGTTAGTGTATGGCCGTTGGGAAGACAATATCATCTGGGATGATCAGGCAATGGAAACCTACTTGGATCCCCCTGTCTTAACACTTGATCCAAATGATGAAAACATAATTCTAGGTATGTTTATGGCATCTAGAAATTTGACTCAAATGGGAAAAGACAAGTGGAAATGGAAGCAAGGATTTATAGTCACACTGTAATGGAAATAAATGGACTGGGCAATACTTGCAGCCTTTCTTTCTTCTGCCTTTTAAAGATAATTTGCAAGTAATCAAAGGCCTAAGCAGAAGGCGGCAGTGCTAATAACTGGAATGGTGTGGTACATACTTTCAGCTCCCAAGTTAAAAGCAGTAACAGAAGAGTAAAGATTAATGCCCTGAAACATAATTTAACGTAATTAATCTGACTCTTAGTGTGTTTTAGAAGCGGCTGTCTTAATTTTACTTGCATGCATGTTGGTTCGAAGAGGGAATGTAGAGAAGTAAACCACAAACTAGCCCATGCCATTCTCAGTATGGCTTGTATTCAGAGCCTGAAGAAGCAGATTCCTTAAGCCTCTTGCAGGCTGTGGTAATGGCACATGGGAGCAATGACTTTGCATAATACCTGTCAGCATTTTTGTTGCTGCTACAAACTTAGTATTCCTGGAGTTTGATATGAATGTACTCCCTGCTTATATTGCTATAAGCTGAAGAGATTTTTGTCTTATTTGGACCACTAAAATCACCACTTTCTCTTAGATTTGTGTGTTGGTAATCTTCAAGCAGCCTTATGTAATTTAAAGATAAGCATATCTTGCTACAATTTTACATGGCCTGGATTACATTTCCTTCCTCAGGAAAGTGTGTCAGTTCTAAGAATTCTTTATGTATTGATTGGAATGTTTTGGTATTAGTCAGCAACCTTGAAAATCACTCTTAATTTGAGATTGGTTAAAGTAAAGACAAACAAACTCGTAGTGTTTTCTTTCCAAGTCTGAAATACACCACAAAATTGCAGATTAGTGACAAAAGTGAACCCATTCTTATTTTATATCAGGTGACATGACATCTGTCCATGAAGTTGATACAGCGTTTACCAAGCCCATGTCACTAGGCCCTGCTTCTTGTGTGAAAATCTTACTTGGAGAATCCATGCTTCACAAATTGCTAACTTTTAAAATTCATACTACTTTCCTGGAATTTTTCAGGAATCCCTTTTTGGTTCAGGTCCATGTTATTTTTGGGTTCAGACTCACTTTCGTGTTGTGTATATATGGGAAAGAAAAGGATTATTAATATATGTAGTTGGGATACAGTATTGGCATTCCTGTTGCCTTGACTCTCAACTCTTTAGAATAGCTTTGGCAGAACAGATGCTATTTCTTGTACTTTCATTGATTAGATTATTAGTAAATTTTGTGTTGAGCAGTGGATACCCCAAACAATCCCCACAATCACCCTCCTCCCACTCAAATCTGCTCACTGCTGAAAGAAGGTAAGGTAGAGATTTAAGCATGGAACTTTACTGTGTTTGTTGAGCTTGTTTCATATTAACCTGTGTGGAGGAAAAGGGGGAGGAGTGTAGAAGGAGGACAGTCAACCCAGAAACTGAACAAAAAGGCTAAAACATCTGGACCAAGCTGCAGCAAAGTAGGAGGTTGCAGTGCTGAAAAGGGAACCCTAGGACAAGTGCCCTACAGTGTGATTGCTTGTGTTTTTAGAAATTCCTGATGAAAAGGAAGAAATGACTTTGAACTCTCCATCCAAGGAGAACAAGAAAGAATCTTCTCTAAAGAAGAGTCGAATCCTGTTGGGAAAAACAGGTGTCATCAAGGAAGAACCACAGCAGGTCAGCATAAGCTTTAGCACCTTGCAGGTTGGGAATGATGTGGAAGGGGTGATTTTTTTTTTTTTTTTTTTTTACACCTCTCTCTTTGTGTTTAATATTGAATTAGAACATGTCTCAGCCAGAGGTGAAGGATCCCTGGAACCTCTCCAATGATGAGTTTTACTACCCCAAACAGCAGGGACTTCGAGGAACCTTTGGAGGCAACATCATTCAGGTAGTCACAGGAATCTTGGCTGTGAGAGATAGATAGAGTGTCTTGGTAGGAGGTTTCTACCTGAGTATGATTTTGGATTTGTAGAAAAACAGAATTTAGATTGCAGCAGGTCAGGTAAGTGTTCATGAGGGAGATTTTTAATGTTTAATTAAAATGATTAGATGGAAGGAACTAACTTTTCTTTATTGCTCCATCAAACTGAGGTTTAGTTGCTAGATCTTGCCATATTGTACTTGCCATGCTTTTGTTTGGTGTCTCTTTCTGTAGTACTGTTTCTGAAGCAGTAGTGGGAGGGGGGGAAAGTGGTGCAGATAGTCAAGAGTTGAGGCTGTACTTCTGCTACTAGTGAGTGTTTTAATCTGGATATTATAAAAATAATTCAGATAATGATGAATTTGAACTGCTACTCACTAGCCCTAGGTGAAGAAGTGATTTTTTTTTTTTTTTTTTTCCCTCCTTCATTGTGGTATTCAGTGACCTCTTCTAAAACCTCATCTGATTCCAACCTCTTCTGTAATCGGAAAAATGTATGTAATTCCAAATGCTCTTCTCTCCCACTGATAGGGATAATGGCTTTGCATGCTCCTAGTTAATAAAAAAATTCTCTCATGGGGTACCATTCAAAATAGTAAAATTAAAGTCATCTCTGTACAGAAAGGAAAGATCTATATATGGACCTAAGCGCTTTCCCTCAAAAGGCAACATGTATGATAACAAGTGAGTTTCAATGCACTAGTATTACTGCTAGCAGACCTAAAAATATTACGAGGTTCTGTTATATAAAGGTTAGCAGGATAGGAGGATGATCTTGGTTTTGAGATGATACGTGTCATTCTTAACACATATTTTGTTCCTGTGTTAGCACTCCATCCCAGCAGTGGAACTTCGCCAGCCATTCTTTCCCACCCATATGGGTCCTATGAAGCTCCGACAATTTCATCGGCCTCCCTTGAAGAAATATTCTTTTGGTGCCTTGTCCCAACCAGGACCCCACGCTGTGCAACCTCTGCTGAAGCACATAAAAAAGAAAGCCAAGGTACAGTTATTTTTCTCTGTATCTGATGTCTGCTGTGGCTCCATTTGCGCAGCAGATCTGTTTGATGTGCTGTTTTCCTAACACTGTCTTCACTGGCACAGATGAGAGAGCAGGAGCGTCAGGCTTCTGGTGGGGGCGAAATGTTCTTCATGCGCACACCACAGGACCTAACTGGCAAGGATGGAGATCTCATTCTTGCTGAATACAGTGAGGAAAATGCCCCTTTAATGATGCAGGTTGGCATGGCAACAAAGATTAAAAATTACTACAAAAGGGTGAGTATGCAGGTTTTGCTGTTGGACAGTGACTTTCTTCTGCCTCTCATTTAGTGCTAACTGCACCTTCATTGCCCATTGCAGAAACCTGGTAAAGATCCGGGAGCTCCAGACTGTAAATACGGAGAGACTGTTTATTGTCACACTTCTCCATTCCTGGGTTCTCTGCATCCAGGCCAGTTACTGCAGGTGAGAAAACCAAGCATAAGAAGAGAGAAAAATTAAATGTGGAGTAATAGGAAGAATGTTTCATGCCCTGTTTATTGAATCACAGATAATGCTCAACTTCTAAAAAAATAGATTTTGTTTTGTTTCTAGTTTTAAGTCTCTTTGTTTACTGATAATAATTCAGTTCTTGGCTTTTTTTTTTTTTTAATATCTCTCTCTTGCATGTTTTTTAAAATTGTTTTAGGAATGATAAGAATTGCAGGCGGTGAATCTTTGCTGCTTTGCTTTGTAATGGCATTAGAAATATGTTAGAGAGGACTGAGTGGAAGGTCAAAGCTGCTTGAATGTTGGGAAGCTCAGTAAATAGGTGTTGGAGGGCATAGAAAACATGGATTTATCATGGTCCAGGATGTGTGAGCAAAAGCTTATGTGTACTTTCTGAGAATTACACTGCTAGTTGTCTGCTGGATGCCAGTTACTAGTCAGGTGTGTAGACTTCTGCTTTTATGAGCCTTTCTCTGTTGTTGAAATACATACAGTTGAGTTGGGGAGAAGAATTAAGAATGTTGTAAGGACCACCTGATTACAAAGTCCATGATAAATGCAAAAATAAATTGATTTCAGGTAATGCTAGCTGCTCTTGCTGCAGCAATAATTCTGTCCATGCTGTACCACAGGAAAAATGTAAGGTGAAGGTTGATACTGGAGATTCATCACAGAACTGACAGTGCTAATTGTTCAAGCCTAAGGGGACTTCATCATGCATAAAACAGGACTTCTGGAAAGCTTGAAGTGAGGACAGGGCCATCTTAGGGAAAGCTTTGCAACGTGGGTGAGGGTAGTGTGGGAGAGTAGCAGTGGGTAAGGCTTGTGGAAGTCCTACAGGTAGAGAAAACCCCTTATAGAAGAGGATTGTCTTTCCGGTTCCACTCAGTCTAGTGCCTCCTTGGTGCTAATTTAAACTTTGTTACTTTTAAATGCTCAGCTCTGCTGCTCTCTGCTTTTCTGGTTAGGTTCTCACAACCTCCTTTCCTGAGCAGTCTTCAGTCCTTGCTTCTGTTGCCTTCTCCCATTCCCAGACTGTACATCTGTCCTGGGCTGGTTTCTGTGGTTATAGTGTTGTTCTGCATACGTGTTCTTTCTGTCCCTTTTTAAAGTACCTCCTTAAAGGTCAGTCCAAAGAGCCCTTCAAACTCTTTCTGCATTTGTCCTAGGTTTTCTTATGCTTTTGTGCTTCATCCTTGGTTATTCTCTCCATAAGCAAGGAATGTTCTGACTGCACATCTACATATATTGTGATATAAATTTTGGTGTACCATTGGAATGACTGTGCTTTTTTTTTTTTTTTAAGATCTTTTTTGTAGGTTGAGTTACAGAAAATTTGATGAAAACCTGGCTTTCAGACTTTGATTTGTTTCTCTTATTAGGCATTTGAAAACAATCTTTTCCGGGCCCCTATCTATTTACATAAGATGCCTGAAACGGATTTCCTGATTATCCGGACACGACAAGGCTATTATGTTCGAGAATTAGTGGATATTTTTGTAGTTGGTCAGGAGTGCCCGCTTTATGAAGTACCTGGTCCCAACTCGAAAAGAGCTAACACCCATATCAGAGATTTTCTACAGGTATGTGGTAAGAGTCAGTTTGGGGATCTGAGGGGTCTTTGGAGAAAGCCTAGGACATAGGCACAGGCTTCCTGTGGATAGTCTTGATTTGAGAAGCTCATTGTCCTGCTATGGCTCCTCTTTTTTTGTTGTTGTTGTGAGAGCACTACAAGAGTTGGATGTTGACCATACAGATCATTTTGGTTGTCATTTAACCAACTGTTTATAGCATGATGCTTCTGTTTACTTGTATGCTATCTGATAAGTATACGATAGAGGCTTTTTACTAGCCAAAATAAAAGGTTATAACATTATATAAAAATGTAGGAAACTGAAGGAATTAGAATGAACTTTGAAGCGGTTATGCTGTATAAAATGACAGTTACATGGATTTTACTAAGAGGCAGTGAAGGGCTCTTATCACAGTCCTATTACATAGCACAGAATTAGAGTTGCTTCATAGGTCTTCATTGATTCCTACATCTTGAGGCAGTTAAGCTTTGGGACTGTCAGTGACCATTCAAATAAATATCCCCAAATTTAGATATTGGAGAAAACTTCTAGTAATTTACTGTCAGTTTAATTAAAAAATATAACTCAAGAGGTATTTGCAGAGCAAGAAAATCCCTGCCGTTCCCAGAGTTCCAAGTTTCTGTACCAAAGCATGAACATTTCTAATGTGATAATACAAAATTTCAAGACAAATACTTTTTCCACTTCTCATTCTCAAAAATTGCTGAACCTGAAGCAGACATGTGGCTTGGAAAACTTTACTAAGTAAATTTATAAGAAACAATGGGAAGTCTGAAGTAGTCACTAGAAACAGCATTGTCTATGCTGTCTTTGCAGGTTTGTTGTATTCTTTCTTTGGACATCACAAATGAGTCATGTTTTGTAGGTTTTTATTTATCGCCTCTTCTGGAAAAGCAGAGACCGTCCTCGGAGAATTCGCATGGAGGATATCAAGAAGGCCTTTCCTTCACACTCGGAGAGTAGCATCCGAAAGCGGCTAAAGCTTTGTGCTGATTTCAAACGCACAGGTATTGAAAAATTTTATGTGGCAGTCAGCCATTTGTTGCTGCTCTTGGAGTTCCAAACAGAGCAGGAAGAGGCAACATCTCCTCCTGATAAACCATTTTTGAAAACATCTGTTTGAAGAACTGAAATGTAATCTGATAGGTTTTTTTGTTCCAGTTTTTATAAATGTGTACTTTTGGCACAAATGCGCTTGATGGTGAGAAATGACTACAGTTTAGATGCTTTTTTTTAATAACCCTTTGGGCAGTGATTTACTCGTAAAGTAACAACGTATGACACCAACACATACACATTCCCTTCCCTCTGTCTATGGCTGTGTTGTGTTTTGCAAGCAAATACATGCCAGTAGAAGCTTGTCCCATCTTCATGAGTCTATTAGTGCTCTGAGAGCCTGAGTTCTGATTTTTGTATATGCAGAATGATAAACAGGTGGTAATACAAAGCTTTTTAGGCAGCCACGGGGAATAAGGATGAGAAAGTGAAGATTAAGATGAGGAAGTGAAAGGTGGATTAAATGCTTTTGGAATGTAGTTTATATGATGAATGAACATGAATGTATCAGAGTTTGCTGATATAACAGGCGCTGAGTTAGGGGGCATTGGTTTAGACAAATGCAGAATGAAAAAAACTATCACTTCTAGTGGTTTAAGTGTCATGGATTTGTCATATTCACTCCTTTTGCCAGCATTGCAGCAGGGTACTAAATCTTGAAATACATTTAAGATTATGATGGCATCCAACGTTTGTGGGAAACTACTCAGTGTTTGATCTGTGTGTTTTTCAGGGATGGACTCAAATTGGTGGGTTTTAAAGCCAGATTTCAGATTGCCAACAGAGGAAGAGATCAGAGCAATGGTATCCCCAGAACAGTGCTGTGCTTATTACAGCATGATTGCGGCTGAGCAGCGACTGAAGGTAAATGCGCCTTGTAGGCTATAAGGCAAGTTACTGACAAGTAGTTCTGTGAAGCGTGAGGCCAGGTAACGCCTTCTGCCTACAGCTAATTTTGCTGTAAAGTAGGCAAATTAGGCCCCTGACTACTGGGCAACTTGCTAAGTTCTCTGCTGTGCAAAAAGAGTTAAGTTCTTAAAGGGACATTATATTCTTAACACCTATTATTTAGATACTGAATTAGCTATGCTCAAAGATAGCAAAGAGAAGGTACAAGAAAGGGCTTATATTTCTACCTGGAGCTCTACAGCAGAAAGTAACAAGTATGTGGCAGTGAGAGAGACTGGTTATTTTTTTTTTGAAGTCGAGTGCAGTATTTAGTTATTGAGTTTGTCAAAAGACTGGGCAGTTTGCCATCTGTGATACCGTGGGTCACAGTGAATCCTGCAAACAACTGTCTGTGGAAGTGTGCTTGTTCAGCATGACAGATCTCCACAGGAGGTTCATAATACACTTCTAGTTCTCTCTCCAGTAATCTTCTTAAGACTTTAGGTTCTCATTTTTTCCTAATATTTCTCTGCAGGATGCAGGTTATGGAGAGAAATCCTTTTTTGCGCCAGAAGAGGAGAATGAAGAGGATTTCCAAATGAAGATTGATGATGAGGTACTGTCAGAGCGATGCATGAGCATGCATGCCAATATATAAATCTGCATGGCAGGAGAGAAATGAGGTCTTTATATTTAAAGGACATATTTAAAGTAGGATTCAGTAGAGCAAATGTTCTTGTGACTTTCCTGTGAAATCTGCTGCCAAGCTATATACCTGTATTCGGGGATCCTTCTTGCCAGGTCCTTTCAGGACTAGGCTTTTTGCCTTAAATGCCTTTTGTGAGTTATCTAGCACTTTGGTTCTTCATAGAGGTTTTATCAGGGCAGCTGAAGGATCAAGAAGTGGAATTCACCCTCATTATGTCAGTTGAAAAGTTCTCAGTATGATTGGAAGAATCCAAAATAAAAAGCTTGGAATTCTTGATGGTAGCAGGATTTGTGAGGACATTTTCTCTTCTTGCTGGCAGGTGCGCACAGCTCCATGGAACACCACACGAGCCTTCATTGCTGCTATGAAGGGCAAGTGCCTCCTAGAAGTGACAGGTGTAGCAGATCCTACCGGTTGTGGTGAAGGATTTTCTTATGTGAAGATTCCAAACAAACCAACTCAGCAGAAGGTATAGTTCCCAAGGTTAGGTTGGACAAGAAGCAATAACTGGAAAGTCATGGAAAGTCATGTGGGAGAAATGGAGTAAATATGGGGCATCAGGAAGAGAAAATATCGGAAGATGAACCTAGGAAAGACTATTATGTGATGACTTTAATAGGTTGCATCTTGCTCTGCACAGGATGATAAAGAACCTCAGCCAGTGAAAAAGACAGTGACTGGGACAGACGCTGATCTGCGCCGTCTTTCTCTCAAAAATGCCAAACAGCTTCTGCGTAAATTTGGAGTGCCTGAAGAGGAGGTGAGCATGAACCTGGAGCAGGTTACAGAGTTCTCTTCACTAATGGATTCAGCTGTTGATGGTGGAAAGGATGTACAGGTTTCTACTCTGATCTTGTAGGAGAGGAGTTGAAATCCACAGTCAGCTACCTCAGTTGTATGTCTCTAAAGCCATTTCTAGTCTGTCTTCCTCTTTCCAGATAAAGAAGCTGTCCCGTTGGGAAGTGATTGATGTGGTACGTACAATGTCTACAGAGCAGGCTCGTTCAGGGGAAGGTCCTATGAGCAAATTTGCACGTGGGTCTCGGTTTTCTGTAGCAGAACATCAGGAGAGATACAAAGAAGAGTGTCAGCGCATCTTTGATTTACAAAATA
Source organism: Haliaeetus leucocephalus (assembly GCF_000737465.1). Taxonomy (NCBI): domain Eukaryota; kingdom Metazoa; phylum Chordata; class Aves; order Accipitriformes; family Accipitridae; genus Haliaeetus; species Haliaeetus leucocephalus. The sequence continues at coordinate 1,105,418 of NW_010972625.1, forward strand.
AGTAAGTTCTTATCTGATGTTTACAGCCTTGAACCCCACCTTAAAAGTCCAGAACTACGTTTGCCTGGGGCTCACTGGTATGTGGTGGTATACATGTTGATTCAACTGGTTGGGCCCACAAAATACTGAGAAAGGGGGCTTTGGCTGTTAATAGAAACTTATGCATTAGCCTTAGTGTCTTGCTGTCATAGACCTTTTGGAAAGGTAGAATGAGTTGCATAGTCTGCCATGTATAATGGCATTAGATGTTTCACTGTTCCACAGATTGGTAGTTCACCACCCTCTCTCCTTCCTTTCTTTTTTTAAATTTTTTTTTTTTTTGCTTGTTTTGTTAACAGCAGTTTGCCATTTCTCTCTTGGGTAGCAGCTACCAATTCTTTGTCCTATTCTTTAAGAACTGCTAGAAGGGTTCATGCATTATTCTTTGTTCTGGCCCAAGACCTGAGAGTGGGGAGGGAATATAGTACTGTTGGTGATGAAGAGATCAACATGTTGGAGAAGATTGGCTTGGAACAATGATCTTTTGGACATGGGGATTACAGGAGGACTGAGAAGGGAATATATTATGCCTATTCTTGTAGTATTGATTTGCAACATTAATTTTCAAACCTTTGTGTTTTTTTTAGCTTTTTTTTTTCTGGGAAGGTAACAGGCTGATTTTTTGGGGGGGCATTGGGGATGGACACTGAGTGACTTTCAAGGTGCCTCGTCTTTCAGAGTTCTGGAATCCACTGAGATCCTGTCAACAGACACAGATAGCAGCTCAGCTGAAGACAGTGACTTTGAAGAAATGGGAAAGAATATTGAGAATATGTTACAGAACAAGAAAACTAGTTCTCAGCTCTCTCGGGAAAGAGAAGAGCAGGAACGAAAGGAATTGCAAAGGATGCTTCTGGGAGAAGACAGTGGCAATGACAAAGAGAGGGGCAAAAAGGATAGAAGAGACAAAAAGGGGCTATGTAAGTAACTTCAACCAGCAGAATGTGCCTGGGAAGGGATGCAGAACTTTGTGTCAGGCTGCAAAGTGTGCTGATCTGGCCTCTCAAAGGAGAGCGTGGATTCCTTACAGGGAGAATGTATAGACATGCTTATCTGGGGCTTCTTCCTTCTCTTGAGCAGTTACTGGCTGAAAGTGCATTTAAAGTCTTTTCTTTGCCCCATAGCTTTGCTTATTTTGAACTGTAAACTTACTCTGTTATTCCTTTAGATATTCACTGCTGCTTGCTGCTTAAGTTTACCTTTCTTTTTTTTGGTGGGGGGAGGTATGTGTTTTTGAGTAGTTTTCTCAAGATGTGTTCGCAAATAGTTCCTGCAACCAGCTTATGGTACTCTAATTGGATCTTGTGTGTAAACACAGCTATTTATGTGAAACGGACAGGCACAATATGTAGGCTGATAGCAGTGTCTTATACTGTGTGCTGTATCAGTGTTTTTTTGAGGTAATTGGGCAGCTGCCAGATTTGGATCTCTTGGAGATGTGCTTATTCTAAGTGCATTCCAATAGAGAGCTTGACACGTCCCTAAATGGCAGGTAAAAGTGTTTGACCTGCGAATGAACTTCTGTCTGTATGACAGTGCTCATGACCACTGTTACTTGTTGCATGTGTTTGAGCAAAGTTGAGCTTTGCTGCATCTGGGACATTATTGTTGCTGTTGGAAACCCAGATTGAGAATAAATCACTAATTAAATAATTACTGGAATAATTTAGTAAGGGATATGTGGAAGATTTGCTGATGATTGTTGCCTTATGAAAAGATATTCAGTGTTATTTTGAACAAAATCTCTCAACCAAAATTATGGATGGTGCTGGAAAGATTCTGTGGTCACATGAGACAAGGCTAGCTCACTGTTTTTAACGCTAGTTGGAGAACTGGATAATCGTTGACCTTCAGATTCTGCCAGATCTCCATACCTGTGATCAAAACCACTGTAACTATAAGCAATCTGCAGGGCCATGTTGCAGTTGCCTTACAGGTTGCACTTAGTCACTTGCGGGTCCTTGTTGACTGTAGCTGTCCCTTCTGGCTTTATAATCTATGTGGATAATTCAGTAGGTTACTTTTGTTTCAGATTGATATATGTCATGATAAGAAAACATGAACAAGCAAGGGAAAGACTTCTATTGCTTGGGTTTTTCTGAATTTGTGTCTTGGAAGTTTTTAGGCCAAAACTATCTGCTGTATTTAAACAATGATGTTTCTACAGTGTGAAAGAAATTAAAAGTAAATAAAACACTCTCTTGTAGCATCAGCTTCAGGAGCCTCAGCAAACTCTCACAAAGATGATGACACTGCCTCTGTAACCAGCCTTAATTCCTCTGCCACTGGCCGCCGCCTCAAAATCTATCGCACGTTTAGAGATGAGGATGGGAAAGAATATGTGAGGTGCGAGACAGTTCGCAAGCCCGCTGTTATTGATGCCTACTGCCGAATACGGACTACCAAGGATGAAGAGTTCATGTAAGACCTATATGATTTTTTTCTGTTGTTTTTTTTTTTTCTTTTTAACTTTGTCTGTAGACTATTTCATTCTTTTGGCAGTATGAAGAAGGGTAGAATTGAGTGTAGAAGCCCAGCAATGTAATTGTGTAGAGAGAGAGAGAGATTAAGGCTGTCCATTTGGAGGGTATTATGAATTTCGTGCAGTGATTGACCTGGCAGAAGGGTACCTGGTAAATCATCAACTCAGATGGAAAAACTTGTATTTTGGCTCCCCCCCCCCCCCCCCCGACGAAAGTTTGCTCTATTTGATGAACAGCACCGTGAGGAAATGCGGAAGGAGCGGCGCAGGATCCAGGAACAATTACGGCGGTTAAAACGGAACCAAGAAAAAGAGAAGCTCAAGGGCCCTCCAGAAAAGAAGCCCAAGAAAATGAAAGAGCGTCCAGACTTGAAAGTAAGCATATCCATCTGTAAAGCATGGTAACAGGTCTTGGGTATTGGAGAAGTTTTTTGTTCTGCTGTTGTACTAGTCTGACTAGGGACTTCTAATGATACTTCGCCTCTAAACTAGGAGCCTATGTATGAATTCTGATCTGTCGTCTTTCTTACATTTTTGCAGCTGAAATGTGGAGCATGTGGTGCAATTGGCCATATGAGGACTAATAAGTTCTGCCCTCTTTACTACCAAACAAATGCCCCACCTTCTAATCCTGTTGCAATGACAGAGGAGCAGGAGGAAGAGCTGGAAAAAACAGTCATTCACAATGATAATGAAGAACTCATCAAAGTAGAAGGAACAAAAATTGTCCTGGGAAAACAACTGATTGAGAGGTAAGGGAAGAAGCAGAGATACTGATAGGTAGAAAGAAAAAACAATTCAGAGCTTAGTGTGGAATACTCATATGTATATTAATCACAGAAATAAAGTGACAGGGCTTTATATAGACTATTACTATGTATTTCAATTGCGTATTTAGTATTATGGCAGATGGGACCATAGCCAATGCTGGGGGACAAATGGTCTTGATTCACAAGAGGGCTAGAGAAAGTATTACACTTTTTTGTTTTCACCTAGTGCGGATGAGGTTCGCAGGAAATCACTGGTCCTGAAGTTTCCTAAACAGCAGCTTCCTCCAAAGAAGAAGCGGCGAGTAGGGACAACCGTTCACTGTGATTATCTGAATGTGAGTGAAGGTGTTACTGAGCTGATTGCAGCATCTCTATTTCTGTTTGTACTAACTGGTCAGTTTCTTTACTACTCCTGTGCATCCTCCACATGCAACACAGATACCTGCCCAGTAAATTAATAAACTAAATTGCCTAGGATTTCTGTGGGTAAATATTTTGCATCTTGGAACTGCCTTAATTTTTCTGCCTCTGATTTTTTTTAGCGTCCTCATAAATCTATCCACCGACGGCGAACAGATCCCATGGTGACACTGTCATCCATCTTGGAGGGCATCATCAATGACATAAGGGATCTTCCTAATGTAAGCTTAAGCTATGAGACCAAAAACCTATGTCTTAAGCAATATGGCTAAAGTAGGTTATGTGTTGTAGACACCAACATTAGGCTAGGCTTTTCTGAGATGAGTGGTGTGCCAGCCCTTTCCCTCCTGCCCTGCATACAGTTGGTGTGCATTATTTCCTAAGTTATCTCAGCGCAGAATCTTTCTGAGGTGAAAGCATCCATATGAGAAAATAATGTTAAATAGTTCTGTATGGATACATATTCAAAGCCTGGGATGTGACCACCTCCCCCCTCCCCTGCCCAAAACCAGAAAAAGATGCATAACACTCGAATGTAGCAATGTGGAATAATTTTATATATGTGGCACTGGAGCAAATTGTGTACTTCACTCTTTCTGACCAGACTTCACCAGAAACTTGCACAATCAAAAGATTAAAAGGAAGATTTGAGTTGAAATGAGAATTTAAAGTTCACTTTCTTGACTTTTGTGCTGCATAACCAAAAATATCTTCTGAGAATTCTTTGTGAGATTTTTCTTCTTAAAATGGTATTAAAGAACATTTTGTAGAACAAAGTGATAGCTACTGTGGGGCTGAGCTTACCGTATTTTTCCTGGTGCAGTTAAGAAACTGTGTAAACGTTTTATACATTAGTGCCTATTCAACTGTGGAGGTTAAACTGAGATTAGCTGTGCTAGTACTGTGGTAATAAGCATTCATTGTTTTCTTTTCATCCTCAGACATACCCCTTTCATACACCTGTAAATCCAAAAGTTGTCAAAGATTATTATAAGATTATTACTCGGCCCATGGATTTACAGACCCTGCGTGAAAATGTTCGTAAGCGACAGTACCCATCCAGAGAAGAGTTCAGAGAACATCTGGAACTAATTGTTAAGAACAGTGCTACATACAATGGTAGGCTATTAACAACACAGGGAAACTGTGTTTCTGCTGATACATTGTACATGTATGAGGTGTAGATCTTTTAGAAGTAACGAAAGCAACAGAAAAGCAGAATAAATTAACTGTCAGGTGGCAACAATAAACATATGTTCTTCCAGATAGAGAGACTATATGAATGTTAATGATCTAATTCATAAATAAGAAGTGGACTCTAGCATTTAACAATAACTAAATGATGACTGTGATGTAGTAACTGAAGTTCAGTAATGGACCTATCAATGACTGAAGACACTGGTGCATGAATTAAGTCAAACTGCAGTGAAGCTAAACAAAACATTATTTTCAGCAGACTACTTAATGAGTATCGTTCCTTTTTGCTTTCAGACGTGGATCAGTGGGGAGATACTTGTGAACTTATTTTCTCAATATTATGCTTTAGTGAACGAATCTTTTAATACAAATAGGAACATTAAATTGAAGCCATTTAAGCCATTGCCTTGGAGCATCCAGCTTTGAGTAGAGTTTATTGTAATGATTTTTGCATATTTTGGTTCTTAGTTGCAATAAATTTTTCCCCATTTGGGAAGGTCAGAAAGCTAGTTTAAAAAACCAAAAAGTGTAGATTCTGCAGTAGAGCATGCATCTGCTGGGGAAAAGTGCTGATTCATCGAGTGATTATAGGTCAGCTCTATTCTGACTGCTGATAGAAGGGTCTTTGTCCAAAAAGTATTCATTTGATAAAGTAAAAAACCTCTCAGCTGTGTTGAGTTTCTCTGGGCTGTGCAGCATTCAAGGTGACACTGACAGCACTGGTTTTGTGCCTTTACTGCTTCCTTTATTATTTTGACAGCTAAGTCCCTGTTTTATCCTAATAAATGATTTTTTTTTTTTTTATAATTCTGTTGCAAATACTTGCTTCCATGTCTGAGGAATCATGACATTATTTAAAGCTGTGGTTTTCTGAATATTCCTTAAATGTCCATCTTGCCTTCCTTAGCAGTTCAGCTTCACTGACTGGATTTAGTGAAGCAAACAGAAATTTCATGACTTATACTCTGAAAGTTTGGCAAAGGTGGAGGGCTGAGCAGCCAGTCTTCCACAGGCACAGCTGCTTTCTCATAGGGTTCCCAAACCTTAATAGAATGCATACCAGAAGCGTGAATGTTTGCTATAAATAACCTTTTCTCATATAAAATCCATACTAAACTTTAGTAATTGTGTGTATTGAGAATATACTTGAGGATATACTCCTGACTGTGCTAGAAATATAATCAGTGATGCTTTAGGAGAAAAGATTAAGTCATATTTTGACATAATTGGCCTTTTTAATCAGGCTGGAGTATCTCACTGTACTTGCTGTGTGTTTGCAGGGCCAAAGCACTCACTGACACAGATATCTCAGTCCATGCTGGACCTGTGTGATGAAAAGCTAAAAGAGGCAAGTCTTGTGAATGAGTTGTGATCAGAGCGGAGAGGGGATGGATGGTCAGGGGTGGTTGAGGACTTTGAGGACAGAGGACATAAGTAGGCAAAACACAGGGCTTTAAGGAGAGTAGAAGAATAAGGGAACTCCTCCCCCCACCCCAGGGTGTATTTGAATTTTTACAATTTTAAACAGTTCACATTGGAGTCTTTCTCAAAACACAGATGCTTGTTTGTTACTCTGTAGTTATTTTATCTTGTATGTAAACCATTATCCCCCTTTTATTTACAAGTGTCTTCATAAAAAGGTGAATGGGAGTCTTTTTGGGACAGAGTATCCTGATAATAACAGTTATTAATCTAGGGTCAGCCACTGATGTTTCTTACTTTTATTGCAGAAGGAAGATAAACTGGCTCGATTAGAAAAAGCAATTAATCCCCTCCTGGATGATGATGATCAAGTGGCCTTTTCCTTCATTTTGGATAACATTGTCACTCAAAAGATGATGGCAGTTCCAGATGTAAGTTGCTTGAGTGGACTGTGTGTGTGATGTGCAAAATTATAGTCCTGTGGCTGTGTATTTACGTTGTGGTGGTTAGTGCACTGACAGAAAGAAAAAAAAAAAGAAAGAAAGAAGAGTGCTCTGTCAGGGAGCTGGCCTGTGATTTTCTGACTGGCACAGACGTACCGGTACTCACTCCCTTCACTGGAGCAAAGGTCCAGAAGTGAAGGCTGGGTTCCAGTTCTTTTTTCCGACTGCTCTCACTCATGGATAGTGCCTGTATCAACCTCCCATTAGTATGAAGTCACTGATTATCATTAAGCATGGTCATTATAAAATATACTCTTCTCCTGCTGCTTATAGCACTTGCTTTGGTAGATCTTGAAGCACTCTGCAAAGGTACTATTTTCAGGTGCAAATGAAACACAAGCTGATTTCTAATTGATCAGGTTTACCCAGTGTTGTACTAGTTTGTTAGTATTAAAAAACCCCAAACCCTTAAGCTTACCAAATAAAACTGCACAGATAAGGATTTCAGTGTCACTCTTCTATAATGTATATTATGTCTGAATGGAGTAGGGAACAAAAGTCTGTAGTGGTTAGACTGAATGAGAGAGGGCTTAATGCCTGTCTTCTTTAAAACTTTGTTGTTTTCATTCTCTGTTGTCACCAGGTTCTCATTTCTGATGTTTAGAAACAGATTTTAGGGTTTTTCTATGCCGTCGCACCATGATGAACTGTTAAATTGGTATACATAGCCCCGGTTGTGAGATCAGGCTTAGGTTTATATTCTTCACTTATTGTAAAAGCAATGAGTGTTCTTGCTGGACACTGCAGTTATGTTGTGGAGGAAACAGTTATATTAAATAGAAAGGTCCTTTGTATGACTACTATTTTGTATTACGTGTTCCTACTGTCAAACATATCAACGGGCCTAGTTAAAAATCCAACTGGTAGATCTTTTTTTCTGTGTCCCTCCTGAAGCTAAACGATTGGATTCAAGATGCCTTGTGATAAATACTTCCCATACATTTTGGGTGTTAGTTCTGGAGACTTGTTTTATGAAATTTGTAGCTCAAACTGTAAAAAATTCTACACAGAAGCTTTCTAAACTTCTCTGTTTTCTTTCCTTTAGTCTTGGCCATTTCATCATCCAGTTAACAAAAAGTTTGTTCCTGATTATTACAAAGTGATTGCTAATCCAATGGATCTGGAGACTATCCGCAAGGTGTGTAGCTTGAACAGAGCAGCTGCTTGAGAGATGTTTAGACTTGATTACTTACTGGGTGACAATCTCTTCCAGAATATCTCCAAACACAAATACCAGAACAGAGACACTTTCCTGGATGATGTTAACCTCATCCTTGCCAACAGCATTAAGTACAATGGTAGGTGGTAAAAATAAGGCTTCAGCTGCCTTCTGTACTTAAATGAATACATCTGTGCACCTGTTCAGTAGTGCTTGTCAAAGCCTGAAGCTGTGCATCCTGAGCTTGATTGTTGATTTCCTTTCCTGCTGAGAAAAGAGATGCTTATACAGTGATGTTTTCACAATCACATGGTGCTTTATTTACCATCTGGTGCAGAATGGGGCGGTTACAATTTGGGGAGGATTTTCTACTTGTTCCATACACATCTCTGCTTCAGTGATTTATTTCTGGGAATTTCCTTGAGATTGACAGGGTACAACCTTCCTATCTCCTAAATCATATTTTTAATGCTGGAACAAACTGATTGCTGTTTGTTAGCTGAATGTGAACCCTGCTTTATATTTCTTCTTAGATCACAAGGTGTTGGGATTTAGGGACCTGTTTCATGAGAACTGTGTAACCAAAACCTGTCTTTCTGTCTCAGCAGCTGGAACTGACCAAATGTCAGAATGCATAAAGAGATTTGTTTCTTACTACAGGGTCAGACAGTCAGTACACAAAAACAGCCCAGGAGATTGTAAACATCTGTTACCAAACTTTAGCTGAGGTATGTGGACAACTCTACTGTAATATTTTTGTATGTTTGAATTTTCTGTTCTGCAACCTTAGCAAGCTTGTTTGTTCTTAGTATGATGAACACCTGACTCAACTTGAGAGAGACATCTCTACTGCTAAGGAAGCAGCACTAGAGGAGGCAGATCTGGAAAGTCTTGATCCTATGACCCCTGGTCCCTACACTCCACAGGCAAGTGACCAAGCAAAGTTTTTGCTTCCTCTCTTTTGGTTTCAATTTCCTGGATATTTGATCTAGAGGTGCCTCTTTGTTCACTGTTCTCCATCTGTCTGCAGTTAGTAGAGTATCTTGTTGGATGGTATGCTAACAGCTATTTTTTAAGGATAAATATGAGAAGCGGTTATGATGCTTCAGAGAGTGAGATACCTAAGACAAAGAAGGTAATTTCCCAAGCAACTCGCAAAACCAGTCTCAAAATGAGCTGTGTACAGTCAGGTACAACTGAATGTTTGTTGGAAATTCAGAGACTGTGCAAGTGTAGCAGTTAGAAACCCTCGGAAGGCAAGCAGTGAAAAGGTAAGGAGAACATAAGGAAAAAACATCAATACTGTAATGCTAAGAAGCCAGAGAGCTGTTTGGTGGAGTATTGTTGAAGAGGCTTATTGCTATGAGCAAAGAAACTGCCTAATATGGTCAGCGAAGTACAACTGCTCTGCATTCTTTGGTGAGATTCTTTACATTTCTTTATTTTGGTTCTAATGGAAATAACATTTTTTACTCCTCATTATTATTTTATAGCAGACAATAGTGTGTGTCAGTTATTTTGTATGTCTTATAGACCAAGTTGGAAGCATAATTTATACTGGAGATTGTATGACAGACTGCTTTTTCAGTGTTTACAGTTTGGCAAAGTTTAATAAGCTATGTTTTAAAGTGCTGCTTCCTGCCTTGGGCTGTTTGGTTGTTTTGAAAAACATCAGTAAAAAACTTTCATGAGGAATGGCAAATTCGTTCCTGAAAAATAAAATTGCCTTTGGAATTTGCGTGATTAAATTAGGTAACTGTTCAGGGAATGTCATCCTAATGTCTGAGGTGTGCCTTTTGTTTATTTGGAAAAACTGTTGAAGTTCATAAGCCTTGGGAAAGATCTCTCTGCTAATAACTGAATGATCAAAATTCAAATGTTGTATACCCAGTGTAGGAAGACAGAGCAAAGCTTTCTTTGCAGTTGTTCATCCCAATTGTAGACCAATAATTTTTCTATTCTGTACAAGTCTGGTGTGATTACATCTGGAAAGTTGCATTTAATTTTAGTAAAGTCAGAGCAGAAAAGAGTGGCTTGAAGTTCAGGAACAATTTAAGATCTTATAAAGATTATTTTTAAGAGAAAATGAGTTTATAATTTTTTAGGAAATAAGTATGCAAAGATTATATGGCTGAAGCCAGGATAGCAGGCTGCAAACAATTTTGAGGCAGTATGTAACACCCTCCATCCATCTCTCCCCCCACCCCCTGCCAAATGTAGCCTTTTAGGAGGCTAGAAAGAATTTCCTAGGAATGATGATTGAACTCAGTGGGGTGGGAATACTGAAACTGAGTATCACAGAAAAAGACCTTCCTGGCAATGGGAAGTGTCAGGCTTCAAAGGAGTCATTGGTGATTAGTTGTTTAAACTATCTATTGACACATTTCAAGGAAGATTAGATGGAATCAAGGATGATCCCAGTACCTCAGAGAATGAGGGACAAAAATGTCGTTCTTCTCTCTACCTGATCGTTTCCTTCCCAAGAGCCATATTACCTGTTCTGATTTTTTTTTCCCAAGTTGGTGGTCAGGAGAGAGGAAAAGAGGCCCGAGTAGTGAACTGCCTATTAGTTGTCTGCTCCTTCTCAGTGCTTGCTAAAGGAGAGAGCTTCCTGAGCTCCTCCCTTGAACTTGTCATCTGAAGGCCACCCTTTCCCTTTGCTTCTTGGCTGAAGGTACCCTGCCACTTCCCACACTTCCAAACTTGTCACAGATGGCAGGTCTGGTGCTGGTTGCTTGGTTTTAGTTCCCTTTATTTCCAATGCCATTGTGATGACTAATAATTATCTCCCCATATGTGTTTTCAGGAGCTGGACTCCAGGATATAAAAAGCAGATAGAGCAACTAGAGAGCTGTCTGTGGTTTACATGTCTGTTTACATTCTTAGGAAGCCTGTTTTGCCCAATTTAAATGGTATTGCTGCTGCTCTTAACACTTTCAGGATTGTCGTGATACATACACTGTGTATTATAAGGGCATTTAATCAAAATCCTAACCTGTAGTTCCTCATTAACTCTTCAGAGGTCAAATGGCATGCAAACTACAGACTGGCTTCTAGAACACTTTACCCAAACCCCCCTTTTTTCTTGCTTTTGTCAGCTTTAGGGACTCTTGAGACAGTTATTTACCTAGCAAAGCTTCAACTTTCGATCAATTCTATTTCATGTGCGATAGACTTTATCCAGTTCCGATAGCAGCATTTCTGGTTGCAACACCATTTCCATCATAGGAATGGAAATTAAAAGGGCCATGCTGAGTCAAACCAAAGGTTGATATAATCAAGTATTCTGTCTCTGGCAGGGACCAGAAGTGGATGCAAACGTACAGTGATCCTTCTTACAGCGAAGCCTCTCTACTTCTGGCAATTGGCTGTTCAGGCACCTTAAACCGGTATTGCATCTGGACCGTTGTATTTATGAGCTGCAGAGAGGTCTATTCTCTACAACTCTATCTAATCCTTTTGGATTCCATTTACAATTTTGGCCTCTGTAGGATTGCACTGCATAGAAGTACTGACTTCTATTTTAAAATCTGCTATTTGGCAAACTTCATACCTGAGGTTGTGAGCTGTTGCGTTTTACCATGTTTGTTCTTTAAGAATAAATAGCTTATTTTGATTAAACAGTGTTTAATAATATAAACACCATGCCAAAAAATGCATTTAGTCCTGAAATCCCAGTCTTGCCTCTCAAGATACTGTTCTAGTCTCAGTTCAGTGCCTGAGAATGTTATGTCTCCTGTTTCCACATACACTTTAGCCACCTGATTTGTATGATACCAACACTTCCCTCAGTATGTCACATGATGCTTCAGTCTATCAAGATGAGAGCAATTTGTCTGCTATGGACACTCCCATCACTACCCCAGAGAAGCGAGGAACTCAGGTCAGAATCCTCCATTTTTTCATGTGGTTGGAGAGTTGGGTTGTAAAGCAAATTAGTGAAAGGAGGCAATTACTTTGTAGGAAACAGGTGACAAAAGGATCAGCAGGTTTCCCAAGCAGAGAAGGAATCCACTTCAAAAGTTATGCAATTTCCTTCATTTTGACTGCTCTGAGGGAAAAAGAAAAAATTAAAGAGCGCTGGGAATTGAGACAGTGCAAAACAAAGAATAGAGAATCAAAAGTTGGAAGAGAATCTGCCTAAGGCCAGATATTTGTTTGCTTCACAACTTCTGGGAGTAGAAACCTGGTGACTCGTGTTACAAAGGGCTAATATGCAATCCCTTGTTGATTCTGAATAGGGGAATAGTGAAGTATATTCTACATATTTGGATGATGATAATTAGATTATTATGGTTGCATGCAGTAACGATTAGAACCTGTACAAACACCTAGGAAGAGATGGTTGCCACTGTAGGTACCTTATAGTTGTAAAAGAAAAAAAAGCAGACAGGTTGAAGTTACTAAATCAGTATAAATGAACTTGTTACAGTAACCATAGAATATTTTTTTTCATAGTCTTTATTCTGTATTAAACAAACAAACAAAAATTGTTGGAGGAGAGAGAATAACGGAAGGAGATGCAGTAATATGACCATGAAAATAAATTACCAGGAGGAGGAAGAAGGTGAGGAGGGCCACAAGACTGAATGTGGTACCAGAAAGACTAGTAAGAGCTATTCTGAGCAATCCAGACAAACAGAGTTTGAATATGAATAGTTCCATCTAGTATTGTGGCTGGCTGTAGCTTTGAGAATGCTTCTAGGTGATAAGTCTTCAAGCTTTCTATAGACTTTAAATTTATAGTCTTTGGGACAGAATCTGCATGTCCTCTCTACCTTGGACTCATTGTGACTGAGGGAAGAACAGGAGAGAGAAGGGCAGGAGAAGATCTGTTGGAAACTGCCGTCTGCTTTTAAAATATTTTGTGAAAATAAGCACTTCTTAAGATCTAGTGGTATTTTCCAGAAATAGCTAGGTAAACAAAGGACTCTGGTACTGTAAGGCTGGAGATTCCCTTTTCAAGGATGAGCCCATCAGGATAAAAGTGTGTGGAGACTGTGTGCTCTCTGATCTTGGAATAAAAAGAGAAAGGATCCTTGCTCTGAGAGTGATATACATATATTTTTCTTTTTGTCTTTCCCCTCCCTGTACTGCCGCACACATCATTGTGGTCCAGATGTCAGTCATACCCTTTGGTTTGTGTCCAGTAGTGCCTTCCTCAATGGTATTGCTATTTGTGTTCCCCATTCAGATGCGCCAGGGGCGAGGTAGGCTGGGTGAGGAAGACTCTGACGTAGATATTGAAGGGTTTGATGAGGATGATGATGGGAAACCTAAGACTCCAGCCCCAGTGAGTATATTTACAGAAATCCCAGCCATAGTCTATGTGTTGACTTGCACACTTGTGGTAGAAGTCTCTATAGTGTAAAAGTTGTCTGCTGTGTCTGCCATCCTGAAAGACAGCAGTATTTATAGCAATAGCTAGACTTTTAAATGTAGTTTTAAAATGTTAACATTATGAAATGAGTGAATGCTTCAGAATGAATAGTATGATAAATAGTAGGCATATGCTGGAAATGGCAGCAGTAGTTTATATGTTGTTTGATCTTCATTATCCCTGTTCTGTATGACCTAGGAAGTTGAAGATGCAGATGGTGACCTTGCTGATGAAGAAGAAGGATCAGCCCAGCAGACGCAGGCCAGTGTCCTCTATGAAGATTTGCTCATGTCAGATGGAGAGGACGATGATGATGGGAGTGATGAAGAGGGAGATAATCCTTTCTCATGTAGGTGTCCTTTTTTATAAAAGGTTGAATAGGAACTGGTTGTTCACAAACCCAGCTAATCTTCCTATGCTTCCATCACAAAAACATGCAGTAGAGAGCACACAGCATAACTGGGATATGTAGGCCAGGTGGCCTAGTAGTCAAAAAGCAGGAGAGACCAAAGGGCCAGATGAGAAAACTGGATGAACATAAATGGAACTGAAAACAAAGTGGAATAGGAGTGCTGTTAAGTATGGACACAAAAGAAAGCAGAGTTAAGACAAGATCTGGTCTATTATATTTCCTAAAGTGAAACTGCAGATGGTTCCGAAAAGACTGGGACTATGATTTGGTGTGCAGAGGTAGGAATGGGCAGTTTAGTAAAAGCACAACATTTATTTTGATATGAAACAGTGTGGTCAATGTTACCAAGAACTGGAAGAGGTGTCTGGAGGTTCTTCAGATTGTTTCCCTGTTTTACTAAAAAACTTGCCATGCAGAAAAGCTTATAGTGGTATTTAGCGATGGCTTCTGAAAATTATTAGGGGGGAAAAAGGGGGAATTATTCAGAGTAGACAAGCAAATAAGGTCTTTTTGAGTAATGGTGGTAATGAGATTGCTTTTGAGTAACATCAGAATTGGGTCCTCAGTAAGTGGTATCACCTCCCAGATACCCTTTCTGCTACCTTGTGGAGACACTACTTGGTGTACGTTCCTTACAGTCAATATTGTAGCCTTTAAACAAAGACAACGGGTATGTCACTGCCACAACAAAACTGTTGGTTTGTGACCAAATGTTGGTTTATTACACAGCTATCCAACTGAGTGAGAGTGGCAGCGACTCAGATGTGGAGCCCAATGCAGTGAGACCTAAACAACCTCATGTTCTTCAAGAGAACACACGAATGGGCATGGACAATGAAGAAAGCATGATGTCGTATGAAGGAGATGGTGGGGAGACATCTCATGTTATGGAGGACAGTAATATCAGGTAAGGAGAGCTGAGAATCTTGTTAAAATAATTCTTCAAAATCCCTTCTCTTAAAGATTTCTGAAGTGTTTATCATAAAAAGCTGAAGAATATCTCACGTTTATTAAGTTAGTCACTGTTTTCAGTGTTGCAACCATAATTACCATAATTGCAATTTACTTATCAACAGAAATTTGGTTTTGCTGTTAGATTTTTCACTAATAAAAATGTTAGTTAAATTAAAAAAAAAAATCTTTCTTGTAGGTTAGATGATTTCCTGTACATAGTGGTTTTTGAAGGCAGGACAAATAAAGGTTTTTATAGGTTATCTCAGAAACTAGAAGATGCCTTTGAAGTTAAAAGATGATTTAGCTGATCCCCCCCCCCCCCCCCAAGAATAAACATTTCCTTACTTGAAAGAAAACTGCTTAGTTAAAGTAAAAAAGAATAGGAATAGGCATATTCTGTATTTTGGAAGGAGTTCCGTTATTAGAAAATGACAAGTACAGCACTATCAGCTTTATTTTTTTGCATTTACTTGAGCATACTCTTCCTTCTCTGGCCATTCTGTGGAGTATTATCATTAGATTCTCTGTTCTTTTTCTACTTATGAAATTCAGTCTCTTATGCTATTATTGGTATTTGCGTAATAAATGATTGTACAGGCAGCTATGCTGGGTCAGGCAAATGGTTGGTCCAGCCCAGTACCTTGACAATAGTCAGCAGAAAATGCTAGAGAAGATAACTAGAATGGGCTGTCTGCCTTTTTGTCTGCACTAAACATGACAGATGGAAGGTGTTGGAGTGGTCTGTTTTTCCTGCCTTGAGTATATCAGAGTGGGATGAGGATGCTGGTAGACAATTGTTTCATCAGGAGAACTGTTTTTTTTTTTTTTTGTTTTAAAAAGTTGGCCATTGACAGAATTAAAGTGTACAGTGGTTCCAAGTGTTCCGCAAGGACTTCAAGCCAGGGAACTTTTACAGGAGTTAAATACAAAACTGTTGGTATCAGCAGCTGATTTGAAATGATAGTATAGTAAGAGTATTTTCTTTCTTCTAGTTATGGCAGCTACGAAGAACCAGACCCAAAGTCCAACACAAGAGATACTAGTTTCAGCAGTATTGGAGGGTATGAGATCTCAGAAGAGGAGGAGGAGGAAGAGCAGCAGCGCTGTGGGCCGAGTGTATTAAGTCAGGTCCATCTGTCTGAAGATGAAGAAGACAGTGAGGACTTTCATTCTATTGCAGGAGACAGTGACCTGGACTCAGATGAATAAACTCCTTTTCCTGAGATGGCGGTCATCCTGGGCTACTCTTGGCTCCCGAATTTCTCTTGTCCTAGTTTTGGTATAAGGAACAGTGTAGTGTGGCCTGTGTTAGCAAGAAGTAGATTTTTTTTTTTATATATAACATCGTAATTGGTTATAAAACGTGTTATGTGACTGAGTAAATGGTGAAAATAAGCTTTAGACAAGCATGCCCTGCTGAAGTTTTGGGTTGTTGTAGCCTGTACTAGTTCCAGAGTCCTGACGAAGATTTGTATGGTTTGTTCTTCAGTCTTATAGATGTAAAATAATTTCTCATAAATACTGGCCTGTTGGATACATGCATCTGTCAGGAAAAAAAAAATTTGCTCAGACTGACATACCTGCTGTTGATAAACAACTATAAAACAGTTTTCATTTCATTAAAGGGAAGGTTTTTCTCAGGGACCACAGCATGAATGCAGTGTCTGAAGTCTTACCCCAGATTGGTTTTTATAATTGTCTTAACTACTTTGAATGCTTAAGTAAACAGCTGCCTTATATATATATATTTTTTTTTGAAGGCGCAATTAGTTCCAGAAATCAGAATTTAGTAATGTGAGTCTTTAGGAAGGCTTATTATTCACAGGCGATTCCTCATTTTCAGTCACCTGGAAAGCAGGAGCAGACTCTGGCATTCTGTGTGAAATTCTGCCGTACTGCCGACTGAGTTCATGTAAATAAAACTCGAGAAGGTTTAAACACGCGCTGCTTTTATTGCCGTCTCTCCGCGCCCCAGTATGCCTGGCCGGCGAGCGCACGTGCCGTGGCCGGGCCCGCGGGTCCCCACTCGCCCCAGCCTTGTCTTTCCAGCAGGCCCCGCCCGCACCCGGATGTATCGCGGGCGCCATGTGCGGAGGATCCGCACGGCGGAGGATGGTTGCGCACGCGCAGTTGCTCCGCGTTTGTCGCAACATATTTGCGCGGAAGGATACCTAAGCTGACAAAGATGGATGTGCACTCGGTGAGGCGAGTCCTGCCGAAGGGCGGGCTTGGCGGAAGGAGACGGAGGAAGTTCCGGTGGGGGTCCGTCCGCCGCGCAGGGGATCTATACGGGTCCACTGGTTGGCTCCGCCCGGACTACTTGCCGGGGGGAAGCTAGTTCCGGCAGCAGCCATTCGACAATTTGCTGCCTTTGCCACCGCCATTTCGGGAGCCGCCGCCTCAGCGCGCGGGGACTGTGGGCAGCTCGGTCCTGCGCCGCCCGCTTCAGCCGAGTGGGCCTCTCCGCACCCACGGCCCTTCTGCTGACTCCACCAGAGCCTCACCGGCCCCCTTCCCGATGGCGACTTCCGTGGGGAACGTGGCTGACAGCACAGGTACCGTGGCTTGCCACGCCGGGACGGGCGCGCTGGGGCCCAACAGCGCCGCAGCCTCAGCCCTGCGGAGGCTGGGCCCTGCCCTCGCCCGGGGCCGCACGGTGGCCTGCGCCCCCCAGGGCGGCGCCTGGCTCGCCCCGAGCGCGGCGCTGCCTGCTCGCCGGGCCCGCTACCGGCGGAACTTTCCAGAAGCGGCGGCCTGGACGAGGCGGTGGCTCCCGGCGCGGTCCCCGCCGCCTTTGTGCTTGTCTCCCCTTGTCTTGGGGCGCCGACGGGCTGTCTCGGGCTGCCGACTGGCCGGGGCTTGTCCTTCGGCGGGCTCCTGTCGGCGCTGCCCGGCCGCAGCCTGCAGGCCGCTCCTGGACGATCACGGCGCGATTAGTTCTTGGTGCGGTGCTCTCTCATTGCTATATTTATCCAACTATCAAGTGACTGCGTTTTTGTAGAGGACGAAGTAGGGTAAAAAGCTGACCCAAAACGCACATTGACTGGTCCAGAATCCCTTGCTACACTTACGGAGCAGATCTTCTGTGGCATACATAGCCGAGAAGTAGGTGCTTTTCTGAACAGTAAGATAGTGTGCTTTAGCTAAGAAAGATCCTGTCCTACATTTAGTTTACAGATCCAGAACTTGAGGGATGGCAGAGAGGAGAAATCTCACTTTCCCTGCAGAGCAAGAAAAGGAAGTATTTTGTTTACCGAATGACAGAATGGATGAAAGGATAACACAGCTTTATCCCTCAGATTTTTGGGTGTTTCTGTAGCTAGAGGGAAGGAAGAGTCTGAAATGCTGAAACGAGGTTTGGGAAAAGTAGAAAAAAAAATTAGCGTCTGTGGAGTAAGAGATGGGATAGCAGTACAGAGATAGGGATGTAAAGGGAAATGGTAGTGATACAGAAGTGGAGGTGGAGAGGCTAAGTGCTGCAATACGGTATTTTGTTGCTACTCAGCTAGAACTGTGTGTCTAGTCAGTGAGGCTGGAGCATCCTCTTGCAGCCTTGATCTGCGGAGGTGAAAAGAACATTCGCATGCTTGGGGAGAGTCCTGTGCTCCTCATCACCACCACCTCCCAGATGGGCAAGGCAGCTGCTCCTGTCTGGGCCTAGATTTTATCTAAATGTAAGGTTGAGTATGAGCATATGCCAGGTGCTTTGGATGTTATTTCTGGGGGAAAAAAATGGCCATGCATACATTTGTGATAGTTCTGTGTAGATTTTTATTTTGCTTGTATTCTGTAGAAGTCTCAGGAAAGGTCATTGTCATAGCAGTACTAGGCTCCTCCAAGGTCATAGTCAAAGCATGTAGCACCAGTTAGCCTACGTACATAAAGTAATGTATGCAGGATTTGATAAGGGATTATTCTGCCTGTGACTCTTCACTGCAATTATTTTCTTTAGAAATGGATTCAGTGAGCAGCAATTGATGGCTGTACTATGGATTATTTGGGTTGTAGAACTTTTCTTCTAGCCAGCTTTTAATAGAAAGTTTAGCTGATTTTGAACTTTGCGATACAGCTGTCCACTTCCTGCTTTTCAATGAACTTCTCAAGAATCATTGCTAAAATAGTTGTTTGGAGGTGGATGACTGGCTATTTTACGCTGAGTAGTTTGCTTCATCTCTTCTTGGGGGGATTGTTTTGTGAAAAGACTTGATAAATGAAAGAAAATGATAGTGTTTCACTTTTTTTGTTGCTTTTGTCAGCAGTTCTTATTCCCAGGTATTAAATACAGTATTTCTGCACCACCTTTTCTCTTGCCCTGGGAGTTGCAACTTCAGTTTCACTTTTTGCTTAAGTAGGCAAAATGTAGCATTTAGATAAGGGTTGGAAGCTTCCTTCCAAATGGTCATAGGAATTTAAGTCTAAACTTTTGGGGTTTTTTTTTGCTTTAGCTTTGAAATTTATTTGAAGAAGAAATTAATCCATGGGACATGCTCTTCCTCTATCCAGCTTCCCTGTGTTTGTGCCATCAGCAGAACTTGAAATTACACTGACTGCCAGAGGGGCTAAACCTGTGTGGCTGTTAATGGCAGAAGGAGGGAGTGAGAAAGAGCGTGTTGGTACTCCAGTATCATTATTACTGTCAGCACCTTGGACTTTCATAAATGGTTCAGTCATTCTCACGTTGAATAGCAGTTGTATCTGTTTATTGGCAGTAGGTTTAACCAGACGCTGAAGTCCATTTTTCCCTTAGTCAGGGTTTGGAAAACTATTAAGCTAGGTTCCTAGAGAACAGAATCCAATCTGGATGAAGATACTTGTGTTAGTAATTTGTCAAGTATCTGAAAGCAAGTAGTTTTGCTAGTTCCAACTTACTGTGAAACATAGAGATAATATACTATCTGGAATAACAACTTTAGTTATATCATGTAGTGTTTGCCATCTTATCTTCAAAACCTGCTACTGCTAAAAAAGCGATTTTGAAAATAATTTACATCAATCCTAATTTCATAAAATAAACACTATATAGTAACTCTGTACCTAATCTCTTTGTGATTATTTTGCTATTTTTAAAGTTTTCACAAAAGAACTAAAGAGTCTCAAAGGATTTTTGTAGTACCTAACTGCAAAAAGATGTGTACTCAGATACTGAGGTACTTTGTTGTACTAGGAAGGATTTATCTGTTTCATTTAAATACAAAATTTATCTGTTTAATTTAAATTGAAAATTTTAAAACTCTGTATGTCCAGGTGGGAAGTGTTTGATGAATGGAATTCAGTGACTGCAGAGTACTGGGAACGCTGGACTTGGGGAGGGAAAATAAGAGATGCGTGCAGTAATCAAATCTTTTAATAGTAAGAGTCATGGGTCTAAAGGCAGAATTTGAAGGCCAACACTTCTTTCTAGGATGATAGGTTGTGGTTTTTTCCAGGCTGCACTTGTCTATATTTTAATACAGAACTGTGTTTTGTAAGACATTTTATTTACTTTTCACACTTAAGGTTGTTTTGTCTAGAACAGGTGGTGCTTTGTTGTTCTCCACAATTGTCTCTTAAATACTAAAACCATTTTGTTACTTCCATTCCAGCTAAGCCTCCAGAAGCAGTAACTACTTCCCTGTACCTTGTCTGTTTAATGGTTCCTTCTGTTGGCCAGTTGCATAATCATTAAAGTGTGTTTGTCTGTCATCAGATATTGTTCTAAGGCCATTTTTTTTTTTCTGTGAAGGAATTTTTATTCATTATAGGGAATGTAGGAATATAGAGGATTCCAGGGATGTTACAGCTGCTTGGTTTTTTTAAGGGCTTTCACTACTGGCACGGCAAAACTCCTTTTGCTCAAGTCCTTTGAAGTCTTTGTCTGCTGTCCTTCATTTCCCTATTAAGTTTTTGGAACATGTTTTTAATACTACATAAGGTTTACGGTCTTGGGAGAGAGTGAGGAGAGTCATTGTTCCGTTAGCAGCACTTCTACTGTTACGAACCAAAGTACAACATCATGCTAGGAATCTCTTTGAATATATTTCAGGTTAATGGAAAATGATTGACTTACAAATATTCACCGTCATTACAGTCTACATGTTTCCTATTATTAGCTGATGAAGTCATGGACTTGTACAGATCATGTTAGAAATATCATAGTAATAGGTTGGGGCACGAACATCTGAGAGTTCAAACTGCCATGTGCTGTGGTGTTTTATGTAATGTCAAACATTTTCATCCTTCAGTTGTGTACGCTTTTTTTTCACATTGTTTTGTTTTGTTTTTTGTTTTGTTCCCATTATCTAACTTTTTGTTTTCCCCCCTTAAATGTTTTGGTGATTCTCCAGAACCAACGAAACGTATGCTTTCCTTCCAAGGGTTAGCGGAGTTGGCTCATCGTGAGTATCAGGCAGGAGACTTTGAAGCAGCAGAGAGACACTGCATGCAGCTTTGGAGACAAGAGCCTGATAATACTGGTGTGCTTTTATTACTGTCATCCATTCACTTCCAGTGTCGCAGATTGGACAGGTAGGAGACTTGAGGTGTTCTGTCAAGCTTTCTCTATAGTTTGCACCTCTAATAGTACTGAGCATAGCTGACAAAAGTTCTACTCTTAACATTGATTTCTTTTTTTTTATCACTGAACACAAATACTGACTAACTTCATGGCAGCAGTAAGGACTGGTCAAAAATAATGTTCTTCCTTTTTAAATTCTGTTAGGGTAAGAGATACAAATTGGAATTGCTAGCTTTACAACAGACAACAGATCTTGCTATTGTTCTCATGTTATTTTAATGTTGTACACATTAATACTGGAGTGTCAGCCATGCTAGTGTGTACTGGAGGTATTTACATATGTAAACAAAGGCTTTTGTTTATTTATTCCACCTGCAGTGTGGGGGTTTATTGTTTTGGGTTTGGGTTTTTTTTTAAGTTGCAAGACTGGTTGTTTGCTGTGAAATGGCATGATTAGTTAAGGATTTTTGTCACTGAAAGTTGTCTCTATATTCTTTCTGCTTGCCTGTTCCTGATCTTGCTTTCTGTACCTCAAGCATTTTGAACTTTACTAGCTCTGGCTGTAAATCTCTGTGTGCTGGTGAAGGAAGTAAGAACCTTTGAGATTTATTTTATAAAGGCTTCTGAATGAAGTTGTAATAACCATTCAGATAGGGGAAAATAAAGTGGGGGAGGATACAATTGAATTTTACACGTACATCTGTCAGCTGTGTCCTGCTTCTTGAAAAATGCATTGAGTGGAGTGTTGCTTAAAGCATACAAATGTTGGAAGAGGCTTCACAGGATTTCTGTAATGTTTTCTCCAGTTGCATTGAGTTCAGATTTGGTGAGGTGACCTGAACCCCACTGATTGTAAATGAGAGTTGTCTTTCTTCAGTAGAATCTAAAATAGGAACAGGGGAGATGATAGTTTAAACAGCTCTGTAAGTCCAGATTTGTTGGCTAAGTTTGGCTCACTTAAGAGTGAATGTCCATTCAGTGTTTGCCTGTTTACCTGGTTACTTAAAGTCAAGGGTGGGTTTTGGTTTGGTTTTTTTGCTAACTTGTCTAATTTTCTCCAGGTCTGCTCACTTCAGCACTTTGGCTATTAAACAGAATCCACTGTTGGCTGAAGCCTACTCGAATCTAGGCAATGTGTACAAGGAACGTGGACAGCTACAAGAAGCAATTGAACATTATCGACATGCACTACGCCTCAAACCAGATTTCATTGATGGATATATTAATTTGGCTGCTGCGCTGGTAGCTGCGGGTGATATGGAAGGAGCAGTACAGGCCTATGTGTCTGCCCTTCAGTACAACCCTGTAAGTAATGCTATTTTATAGAAGAACTCCATACTTTACTACTGTCCCAGGACTCACAAATAGCAGGTTTCAGAGAACAAACAAGTGATAACCCTTCCCTCTAACCTGTACACCATAAGCTTAATGATCTATTTATACTTTTTGTAAGGATCTTTGAAACACTTCTGTCACAAAAAGTTTTAAATTGCAGTATAGTCAGGGCTGCTGGTTTTGTACTGATCTGTATTATTGAGATAACAGAAAAGCAAGGATTGGCGTTCGGTTTTGGTTTGGTTTTTCTTTTCTCTGAAGTCAGATGTTTCAGTGAATAACCTCATTTGTGTGCTTTAAGGCAGTATTATTACAGTGAGAGAATCACTGCTCAGACTTGAATGTGAGAGCTTGAAAAATCAGGTATTACGGTATCATGAAGTCAGGAATTTCATAGTGATGACAGTTGCCTTGCTTAGATTTCCACTGTGGACTGGTTTACAGAAGCATCATTTTTATGTTTTATAGGCTGAAAGTGAGTATCTGTCTATAAGTGACTCCTATAAAATAGATGTGGTGTTTGGATTTTTGGTTGTAACTGTTTTGAATTGACATTTTTAGTAAACAGTGTATCAGACTGCTATCTTCTGTTTATTTTGCAGCATACTCAAATAATTTGTATAGTACTACTCAGCATGATGAAGGTATCTGTTTGCTATTTGGTCATACGTTTTGTCAAAAAATACTTCAAATGCAGCCTTGGTCTGGTGTGCATATATCCTTTTTCCTTTGGAAAAGCGAGTGCACACCCAGTCCAACAAGAGCTCAGAATCTTGTTTCGCTGTGTTCTTCAGCCTAGGTGAACTCGTCTAACCTTAGTATGCTAAGTGGTGTGACTAGTGGAGTTTATGCACTGGTTAGAAATACTATAGATGGTGTTTTCTTACCAGAGCTGAGTTTTGTTTAGGTTAGAAACTTCTTTTGTTAGTGTTGACAAAAATGTCCCCATTCTCTGTGGTCTTTACTGCTAGATAATGCAGTTGCAGCCTGTGCTGCTGTTAAAAATGAAAGAAGAACAACATGTGGCAAGGCTGTTGAAAATAGATGGATTAGTGGGAGAAACAGGGAGAAAAACTGCTTTGGGGATACAGGAAGCAAAATGACTATGTATAATCTAGTTAAAAGCCATAATGGCAATGGTGTAACTTAAGAATACAGGTTTGCAGTCATGCTTGAAAAAAAAAAGGGGGGGGAGGGGAGCTTCAGGTATTTATGTATGGCAAAAGAACTTGAGCTGCTGGGGGGGGCACTCATTCTTGGTTTTCTTCTATATTTCTGTATAAAGAAGAATTGTATGAAATATTACTTCCTTACTTTCTACTTCTTTACAGTTGTATTTTTACAGTACTATAATCAGTAAGATTATCTGTTGGCTGTAATGTTAGGTCAAGAAAAATCATTTACATTCGTGATGTATTTCTTAAGAATTTAAAATAAGCTGTAGAGGACTGGGGCGTTCCTTTGCAAGTTCTCTGTGAAGACCTTTGGGTATCTGGAGTCCTGAAGCTGATCGTGTGGCTTTGATTTTTCAGGACTTGTACTGTGTTCGTAGTGACCTGGGGAACCTGCTCAAAGCCCTGGGTCGCTTGGAAGAAGCCAAGGTAGGTGTTGGGTAGAATACATGTAAACGTCAGTGTTTTGAAAACTTGAACTTTGCACCAAGTCTTCAAATCTGCGTTGATCTACAGACAGTCTGAGAAACTGCTGAAAACTGAAGGCACTGAAACACCCCAGAGTAGTTGCAGGGCAAGATATGGCATGTCCATGTTAAAAAGTTGGTTTAAGTCAAGAAATGGAACGTTACCAAGCCTTTCTGCTGAACTAGACATTCTGAAGTATTGGGCAGGGGCTCCATCATGCTCTTATCTGGAATTAAGTAACAGTCCTTCAAATCTGAGGCTTGCCTGCTGGTGCCAAGCAGAGAGCCTGTGGTTAGCTCGAGATCCCTGTACGATGCAGGTGCTATTGAAAATGCTGCTCTTCTAAAGTCCTTTGTGGCTTGTAAGTGGAGAAGAAACTTATCCAAATGTTACCTTGTAATATTGGCTTTTAAAGATTTTTATTTAACTTTTCCCTTCCCTTTATAGTGGAAGAAAGGCTAGTAAATGATGAATAGTTGCAGTATGCGAACCCCTCGAATATCTTTTCTTCATGTCTTCCCTCTGCCCTCCCCCAAAATAAAGAAATCAGAAGGACAAAGCTGGTTTGTTTGGGAAATGAACTGATCGAAAGAAAACTTGCTGTAGTGGAAAGGTGGCTTATAGCAGTCTTGTGTTTCCTAAACTGAGAATTCGAACACCAAGATGAGTTTAAAATTCTTGGCATGTTAAAACTTGGATTGCACAAAGAAATTGTCTTGTTACAAGCCACCTTACGCGTCCGCGCTGCAGGGGTGAGGAGTGTGGAGAAATCGGAAACACTCTGGACTCCACATCTGTCACTCCAAGCCCCACGCGCATGCTAAAAAGTGGAGTGTATGAACAGCGTAGCTGTCTGTTTGGCTGCAGCACCATTTGGGGAGGGTTATGATCTTTATGGGGTAATGGGAGTGCAGCTTCAAAGTTTATTATTTTTTTTTATTTCTCTTAACAACTTGGATGTGCATACCATCCTAGGGCAGCCTAATTGATTTGGTCAGATCCAGGTTGAAAATACTTAGCAGCATTTAGATTTTGAACAGTCTTTGAGACACTTGGTTCTCAGCCCACCAAGCGGACAGCTAACATGAATTGCACTTCACTGCAGCTTTAGTGTGACTGGTATAGGCCAAGACACTGCGCCTGCCTTAGGTTGCTGACTTCTTTGTTTCAGAGCTCTGGAGACACCTAGTTTGAAAGTGTTATTCCGTTTTGTGAGAACTTAATAAATGAGGAAAAATATCTTGAGTAAATTGCAATGTGTTTCTTTGGTTATCAGTCCATTTGAAAGATCAAGCCAGCAGATTCCTTACAGTTTGAACTAAAATTTAATTTCTTTGTAGATATTTCAGAGCCTTTCTTCCAAAAAAAAAAGTCCCTGCTGTATGCAGTTGCCCTGATTAACCCTCTCCCTTCTGCATGTCTCCCTTGTTACAGACAGATTGTCCTCATTCCCATGTGTTAAGACATATCCAAAAAAATGCAATTGCTTTGTTGAACTTTTACTAATGATCTTGTTTTATTTTCTCTCTTGTTTTTGGTTTTTCACCACTGATATTGTATTTAGAAGGTTTCAGGTGGGTGAAACCTCCTATTCCATGCGTAAGGTGCCTCGCTGAAGGGAGCTCGAGGCCTGGATCTAGGGCAGACACACACCTCCTCCTCCTCTTCCAGCAAGGAACGCACCGAAAAGTCACATGATGAGAAATATGGTAACGGGTTTGTAACTGCCACAGCAAAACCATTTGCCTCCATGCCTGAATCTTCTGTCTTGTGGCTTCAGAAACAGCTTAAAATATTTAATTACAAGCAAGTAATGTAAGAATATTTTATACTAGTAGCCACAAATTCTTTCAAAGAAATAAAGTAAAAGTAAATTAAAATATTTTTTTAAAGAAATAATTGGAGATAGTTAATAGTAAAAGCTTCTAACTCTTCTGGTTGTTCATTTTTTTCCTTTTTTCTTCTTTGTTTGGATTGCAGCGTTCTGCTCTTCTGATGATGCGCTGTGATCCTGCAGTAGCGCAAAGGCTGCGCAGCGGTAACGCGCATTGCGTGCGATTAAGCCCTCATGAACGGTTGACTAGATGATTAATCTCTGATTGGGTGACTGCCCAAGCTCCAGGCTGTAGCCTTTTGGATAAAATTGGATTGTAACACATTTAGAGTCCAGACATCAAATTTAATACACGAGTTTCTGTATGGGCCTGTCTGGTAGATTAATGATTCTGGTTGGCCGTTCACTGGACCTAGGGGCAATCAATATAGCAAAGCAGTTCGCAGCGATAGCGTGGCGCCGTGCTGTTTAGGATGCGCAGCGATTTCTTGCGCTTGCATTACAGGGACCTAAACCTTCATGCAATCCTGTCATTTGAGGTTTTGAAGCTGCAGGTGATTGAATGTATTTGAAGAAACCAGGGAAAAAAGATAGGGATTCGAGTGTGTCATCCCACTTGACAAGGACAATTAAAACTGAAGAATGGCTTCATCTTTTTCAGTAGTTTTTCTGGTTTTTTAAGTAATTTCTATCTGTTTTAGAATATTTCACAGTTTTGTAATTTTATTATGTGAGGTTGTTTTTTACACAGTAGTTTTTGGGGTTTTATGCACGTAAGGGTGGCACATATTTCCACTGAACTACTTTAATTATTTCTAAGATGATTTCTGCAGTGACCTGGTGTCTAAAGGCATGTTAATTTGTTATCAGCATAACTGAAAAATGGTGGGCTTGCACCTGGGTTTTGGTTTGCGCTGGCGCAGGATCAACAACAGTTTGCAGCGCATTAGTTTTGGCGCAAGCTAGCCTATACTGCAGGGTCACTTTTGGCTGGTTAGAGAAGGCATACTAACAATTATTTTTTCTCATTTTTTTCTTTTTACAAATATTCCCCTTCCCTTGTATCTCTCTTCTTTAACTGTTCCAAGGCCTGTTACTTAAAAGCAATTGAGACTCAACCAAACTTTGCAGTGGCTTGGAGTAATCTTGGCTGTGTTTTCAATGCCCAAGGAGAAATTTGGCTTGCAATTCATCACTTTGAAAAGGTAACTATCTAAGCCCATCAGCTTCCCTGCTAGACTTTAATGTACATGTAGTTCTTTACTTGTAGATGATAGAAATATTTTGATCAGCAGAGAACTTCTTATGATCCAGTTAACATCTTACGTTAATAATTTTTTTTGACTTCCTAATGTTTCAGACTGCCTGTATGCCACTAGAGAGACATGTTTAGAATTGCCCTAAGGGCTTCAGGCACATGTCAAATAAAAGAAAATTCATTAAGTTATTCTACAGTCCTTTTCCGGAATAAATTTTTTGAAAACCTAATTTGATGGGAATAATGTTTTGCATGTTTCATGTGTGAGAGGGAGAAACAACTTTCTGCTTAAAATAATTTTTCATTTTGATTTTTGTTTCAGGTATTACAGTCCTTTGAGTAACTGAGGAGAACAATTTTAAGTGACAGACACTAATTCCTATTCTCCGGGATTATTTTTCACCACTCTTGTTTCAGACTTCTCTAGATTGGTATCATTAACTAGTTGTCTGATACCTTCTAGGTAGTATCTAGTTAGCATCTTAATTCAGTTTGTACTCATCTAAAGTGAGTACTCATCAATGTACTCATCTAAAGTTTCTAAAGTGATCTAAAACCAGATTTAAGATGTGGTGGACAGTTTCTTCCTGATATTTATGACTTAAGATCTACAAAAATAATTTTAACTGCTTGGAATTTTTTTTGGATCTGTGTCTAGTTAGTGATGGATTATAAAGTGTTTTAATTTGGAAATAATAGTTCCCATGAGAGACTGTAAGAGTGTGGCCTGTCAAATACTCACATGTAGCTTATTACTGCATCTTCTGTAACTTTATTGGTTCTTAAGTTTTTTGCATTTTGTTAGTTCTAAAGAGAGTGAAAATGTTTTCTTTTAGTTAAATGGCTACTGAATTTTCCCTACACAAGTGATATATTTGCTCTTTTCTTGCTCTTTTGAAACTGTCTCTGTTTTCCTGAGCTGCTGAAGTTTTAAAATGCTGTCTTTATTTTGCAGTAGATAAAGGATATAGATCATTTTTTTGGTGGGTTTTCTCTCCTGAAAACTAATTAAAGGCAGCATAGCATGGGTAGGCAGAAGTGTTAAGTATGATCAGCCTAACATGAAATAAAGGTTTAACACTTGTTCTGCAGTAGTTGCAACTAACTAGGTAGGCAAATGAATAAATTTGAAGGTAGTGCGTGCTGTTGTTTCTACAGATAAATAATTTTGATGCTCTGTGATTGATTTCTGTAACTTAAAGTTTTCCTTCCTTACTAGGTTATTGATAAAGTCTTATATGCTTACAGATTGGGTTTGTCAAATTAAAAAAAAACAAAACAAAAAACCAAAACCACAACACAAAAAATACCAAACTAAAAAACCAACTAGGTTTCATAGAGAATGTTTTTGTGTTAATGCTCAAAACTGTTACTTCAAAAATATTTTCAGGCTGTAACACTTGACCCAAATTTTTTGGATGCTTACATCAATCTGGGAAATGTCCTGAAGGAGGCAAGGATATTTGACAGGTAAGCAGATAAGTCCTGTGACTGTCAGTGGCCTGTCAGATGTATCAAGTTAGAAATTAGGTTCCTAATGTAAAATCTCTTTGGACAGTATAGCAAAGACTTCTGCTGTAAGCTAAGCAAGCAAATGGCTTTGAAATGCATACAGAGCAGGTTACCGGAATAAAAATAAAAATTCCCATGGAATCTATTCCTGTGTTACTTTCCTGTACTTAGTAAAATGTAAAAAAGAGAGTTTCTGAAGGCATGGATAAAAATATATTTGAAATTAAGGCTTGGGATGGGTGAAGATAAGATGTCCGAGAAAGACATGAACCCTTGAGTTCTCTGTTTTCATTATATGATTCAGGACATGAACTACAAGAGTGTGTCTTCTACAGTTTTCCTTCTGTGTAAGACAAGCTGAAATGCTGAAATTCAGCTAAGCATCTGATTTGAATATGTTTGTATTTGTTATGTGTTGGTATCATGTTATTGCATGGGGTTGCAGTAGTGTTGCTGTCTTCTTGAATTAACTTGTTTTGAGACCTCTAATCTGATACATGAATCTTACCTTTGTTTCTGGAAGAAGATCCAGGCTGTGGTGCTTATATGCAGTGTACAATATTGCATCTGTTAATTGGATTATAATTTCTGGTAGCTGTGGTTTGTGGCTCCAAATTTAATAAAAGCTTGCAGGGAATAGGTTAATTATTCTAACTAGTTGCATTGCACATGGTGTACATCACTCGGTGATTTCTGTTTTAACTGTGAATTAATGGGCATGTTTTCTCATCATTTTGGACTTTACTTCACCTTTTGAGAATTTATGTACTATGTATATTCTAGAAATCAGATTTGAATACATCAGTCATAGTGCTATAGGAGCGTATAATTAAATATCTCACTTTTGAACAAAGTGAAATTTGAAGTGTAAGTAAAGCATGATTCATGTGTTAGGTTAGTGGAGAGAATAAAGACATGTAATAATACTGTTTATGTTGTTACAATTGAATAATAAATTGGAAAAAAATGGAGCGAAGGTCTCATGGTTATCCTAGTAATGAAGAGTGTTTAAAAAAAGTAGATGAAAGCTTTACTTTTTTGCCAGAAGACTTGTGTTGATCACTATACAACATCAGGTGGGAGGAAAACATTCCTGTCTTATGAAGTATTTCTTCTAGTCTTCTAGTCATTACAGAATTCAGCATAGCTTTAATATAATGTGAATAATAATAATAAATCATCCCTTGATAGGGCTTTTAATTCTTTCAAATCTTACAGGACAGATTTGTGTGCATTAATAATACATATCCCTTGAAGTTTGGGGTTTTTTTTATGTAGGTCGTTTTTATGACCAAGGTAAATATAATTGCTGCTCTGTGGATGATTGTTTACCTTCTTTTTCTTGTTACAGAGCTGTAGCAGCTTACCTACGAGCCTTGAGTCTGAGTCCAAATCACGCAGTTGTGCACGGCAACCTTGCCTGTGTGTATTATGAGCAAGGACTAATAGACCTAGCAATAGACACCTACAGGAGGGCTATTGAACTACAACCTCACTTCCCTGATGCCTATTGTAACTTGGCCAATGCCTTGAAGGAGAAAGGCAGTGTAAGGAGTATTTCTTTTTCCTTTTAAAAATTTTTAAAAGTACAGTGAATGTTTATTTTAGACAGCAGGCGTCACCAACTTCATTAAGATGGGATGTTACCCTCATTTAGTTAGTTATAAGGAAGAACAACTCAGGAAATCTCCTTGAACCTATTAAAAGTGATTGTATAATGACTTCTCATAAACAGTACCGTTACAACAAATACTACCATATTAACAGTATCCCTTTTTTTGAAGGTGGTAGAAGCAGAAGAATGCTACAATACAGCTCTTCGACTTTGTCCCACTCATGCAGATTCTCTCAACAATCTAGCAAACATCAAACGGGAACAGGGGAATATTGAGGAAGCTGTCCGTCTTTATCGGAAGGCTCTTGAGGTACAGTTGAATGTGGTGAGGGACAGGTGAGGAATTAAAGTTGGGAATGTGTAATATGACATAGGTTTTTTTCCCCTCTTCAGTAGTAAGTGGAAGAATGTCTGCTCAGAGACCTGAGTCATATAAAAAGAAGAGTAAGAAATGCACAAGTACTTTTTTGATACGGTGTACTTGGGGCATTTGAGAGAGAGATTCTACTTCTTTTTCTTCCAGGTGTTTCCAGAGTTTGCTGCTGCACATTCAAATTTAGCAAGTGTTCTGCAACAGCAAGGAAAGTTACAGGAAGCTCTGATGCATTACAAAGAGGCTATTAGGTAAATGGATACTATCTGTAATAGTCCCAGGCTTTCATAACAGGAAAGTGCCATAGATTTGTACAGAAAGTGACTTACAGTAGCGTATTTTAATTCAGATAGTTTCTTTGCAAACGAAAAAGTCTGGGTATGGTTTCTCACCGGAGGAGGAGCTTTTATTTTTCATTATAATATATTATCTTTATTTCTCAGAATCAGCCCCACATTTGCAGATGCTTATTCTAATATGGGAAATACTTTGAAGGAGATGCAGGATGTTCAAGGAGCTCTACAGTGCTATACCCGTGCCATTCAGATAAACCCAGCTTTTGCTGATGCTCACAGCAACCTGGCCTCTATTCACAAGGTAGCACATGCAAATGATTCACTCTTAGAGTATGGGGGGCACTGTGGGTACTTACACTGAGTATATTTTTATCTTCCGACTCACTTCTGTGTCTTTATAGGACTCAGGGAATATACCAGAAGCCATTGCCTCTTACCGCACTGCTCTGAAACTGAAACCTGATTTCCCAGATGCCTACTGCAACTTGGCCCACTGTCTGCAGGTGAGGAAGACAAGGCTTTGATTGTAATTCTTAAGATTCCTTTGCAGCAAGTGCTAAGGTTGATCACCTTAACTAATCACGAATTTAAATGTAAAGGGTAGACTTAAGTCTTAAATCAGAAGAGATTATACAGTCATCAACAGTAATTACTGAAGTTTTCACTTCCATTTTTGGAAGAAACATTAGTCTCAACTTGAGAAATATCTGATATAGATCAAAGGAAGCTGTTGTCCTAATAATCTTTTAATTTTTCCTTTTTCTAGATTGTCTGTGACTGGACAGACTATGATGAAAGAATGAAGAAGCTGGTTAGCATTGTAGCTGATCAACTGGAGAAAAACAGACTGCCTTCTGTCCACCCACATCATAGCATGCTGTATCCCCTTTCTCACAGTTTCAGGAAGGCTATTGCTGAGAGACATGGAAATCTGTGTTTGGACAAGGTAAAAAGTTTTACACAGCCCAATTGTGATTGAAGTACTTCGTGGTTTTGCCTGTTCCTACCGAAAATCTAATACTCACATAGTTAGTATTAGCCTTTGTAAGGTTTCTGGGTCACTGACCCGTAGCAAGATAGGACATAGTGTTACTCGTGTGTACTTTACAAAACTAGACGAGGGGCGTTTTGGAAAAGCAGAGCAAGTAAATTATTCTTTCCTAACAGTAAAACAGATCCAGGCAGCTGTGTGATAGTATTTCTCAAATTCTGGTCCTTTCCAGCATCGATAGTGCTTGGAACCTGACCTTGCCTCTAGTGAATCCTTGCTGTTTGATTGGCTCTGGGATTTCCAAATGCACTTGCTTTAGTGGTGATGCCAGTGATGTTACAGGGGCGATGCATAACAGTAGGAAGTACTTGAGTATTTGTTGTGATTCTGTTTTGGAGTAATTTGTGTACAGTAGAATAGATTCTTCCAAAAACATACTCTTGCTGTAATTACTTAACTGTGTGCTGTTCACGTGAGACTGCACAGCACCTCAAGCTGCCAAGAGTGCAGTTGCAGTTGACGGCAAATTCTCTAACTAAAATTTGATGCAACTTCTTTTTCACTTCAATGAGAGAGTCATAGCTGTTGGTGCTTGTGAATGTTGAGATGGACTACTTGAGCAGGTTGCCAGTTACAATTGAAAATACGCTGTCAGCCAGTGGACCGGTCTGGTTAGCTAATGTAAAGATCTCAAACTTCAGAAGATAACACTTAGCTTTCAGACTGGCTTGTCCTAATAGCCTGATAATCCTGTCAGTGATAGCAGCTACAAGCTGATGTCTGGGGCAGACAGTGAGCATAAGAACAGAAAGCGTGCTGTGGTGCTTCATGGGAATACCGTTCTGGTCACAAGTGGCTTGTAGTTTGAGAACTTCTTGGTCATAGTGGTGGTGTATCAGTATATTTAATAATCAGAGGTGGAATACTTAAAAAGTAAACTGGTAGAAAAGCAGAAGTGTTAACTTGCAGTAGTGACGTCTGTCTTTATTTGGCCGAGTGTGGGTACGTGACATCTCGTAACACAATTTGTGGACATTACACTTGGCTCCAATGCAATACATGTAATGCAGGTTTGAAACAACAGATGCCCACAGACCACTTAGTGGATGCAGGATAAGGCTAATTCTACAAACTCATGGGGGTGTTTTGTCCATCTGTTTAGTGTTTGGTTTTGGTTCCTGAGTTTATAAATGGTTGTGTATGTTTTCTTGATAGATTAATGTTCTTCACAAGCCACCATATGAGCATCCCAAGGATTTGAAGGCCAGTGAAGGTCGACTTCGCATTGGTTATGTGAGCTCCGATTTTGGAAACCATCCAACCTCACACCTAATGCAGTCAATCCCAGGCATGCATAACCCAGACAAATTTGAGGTAAAAATGTAAATGGCGTGCTTAAAGCTTTAAATACAGCTGTAAGTGGCACTTTCTTTTTCTTGGTGCAGGCAGGTAAACTAGGGAAGGGCAAATCTTTGGTTTTAGGGTTTTGGTTGTTTTGTTTTTGTTTTTTTTTGTTAGCGCGCTTTTTTTTTCATGGGTTGAAGAGTTCTCTAGCCTGAGTCATCCTCCCTTACCAATATGAAGTGTTATTTAGAAGGTAGGCAAATTAGATACCTGTCCTTAGAATTACTGTAGGCAGGATTTGTGGCCCATGGAAAACTTCTTAAGCTTCAGCTGCTGTTCTTTGAGTAGGTGTGTTTCAACATGAAGCTACTACTGCCTGGTTACTTCTGATTTACAGATATGCATCTGGGTTTTGTTCACTCTCTACTGCTGGTTTTTTTTTTTTTTTTTTTAACATGTATTTTTCTCAGGGATACCTGCATCACAATCATGAACTTCAGATTGGTCTGGTTATGCTTTTTCAAAAGAAAATGATATGCTACACTTACTCCAGAAGGAGTATATACAATTGAGCAATGCTAAAGACAGTCATGTCTGTATTTATTTGAGTGTCATGTTAAGGGATTGAGGCTGTAGATAGAACTAATTCCCAGTTACGTTGTTTGCGCCATGACTATTTAAATTGCCTTGGTTTTGAGCTCCTGTTTTCCAAGACGTGAGAATTTGCTTATCTTTATAAAGAGTTGTAAGTCTTTCCTTCTTGCAAAAGTGTTTTTTATTAATCTTTTTTTTTGTTTGTTTTGGTTTTGGGCTTTTTTCCCTTACCTTCTTGCTTTTTTCTGGTCATGAAGTCTTTGTAGTCTGAAATCCCTGTGGCAAAGCTGCATGTTTGAATTGCTATCAGAAGTGTGACTATGAAACAAGTTTTTTCATGAAACAAATAAATTGGTTGTCTGACTTTGTGGGGTGTGGGGAGAATATACCATTTAACCTTGTATCAGCTCAAGACAAAGGGCTGTCTGTCTTGTTCTGCATTTATAAAGCTCTATAGAGCTTAATTTAAATACTAAATAGAAGTTATCTTTTATTTTACTAAAACCATGCTTTTGTCCTGCAAGATAATAAATTCTCTGCATATTTGTTCTATTTATTCTGCTCTCTATATGTCCTACGTTAGCTAAAGGTACCTGTTTACATAACCTGTCAACCTTGAGTTTGTCAGATACATTTGCAGTTTCTTAACTGGAGAGAACTAGTCATGTTTAAAGAATCTGTTAAAAAGCTTCCCCAAGGCTTAGCTTGTCTTCAACCTGAGTCATAATTATGCTTCTCACTAGTTAAAAATTCAAAGGTGTCTCGTAAAAGGCATTCTTAGAGAATTTAATGTTTATGCAAATGCATTTGTTAAAATTACTTTACCTTGCACTGATGACAACATTGTATATGTGTCTATGCAAGATGCAGTGCCACACTCTGGCATAAGAACTAGGTAAAACTGGGGTCTGGTGCAAGTGTGTCAAATGCCTGATGCTCCCTGTGTGTGCCCCCCCCCCCCCCCCCCC
>NW_010972625.1:1140418-1182927 GCF_000737465.1 Haliaeetus leucocephalus
CCCCCCCCCCCCCCCTTTTTTTTTTTTTTTTTTTTTTTTTTTTACTTCTTTCTCAACTGGTAAATGCTACACAAATGTAATACACTTTGTGTGATACTAGATGTAATTTTGCTAATGTAATGTAAAATTGCAATACCATATGTTTTATAGCAAAGTTACTTTGTTGGCAAGTTGTTGCAGATACTCAATTTTTGGTGCCTCATACCTCAGGTATTCTGTTATGCCCTGAGTCCTGATGATGGTACAAACTTCCGTGTAAAAGTGATGGCTGAAGCAAATCATTTCATTGACTTATCTCAGGTGAGCTGTTTTGATGCATTGACCTTTTAGCAAACCTAAATGAAGAAAGAGATCAGCCTGTAGTTTGAGATTTTTAGTTGCAATCATTTGTTGAATTAAACTCATGTTAGCCTTCAGAATTTGGGAGTTTGTAGATGTATTGGTTTCATGCCTTACCTGGGATGCAGTGGTTATTGTGTGACCTCTGTGTGATTACTAGAAAGTGGTATTAACAATATTGAACAACTGTTGTGTTAGGTCTTAAGATAATAGTCGTATCTAAATGTCATGGATAAGTCAAGATGCCACTACTGCAAATATATTTAAGCTTGCTTTACTCCAGTGAAGCAGGACAGAGGCTTAATGATTAATGTGGGGATTTTGCCCCTCTATCAAAAGGCTGTTATGGCAACACTTACAGGTGGTTTTGTTTTTTTTTTTAAGTTCCATGTGAAAACTGATGGGGATTTCAGTATACACAGAAGTCAAGGAGTTGTTATACTGTCTCAAGATAACTGGCAAAATCCTAAAGCAACATGGGATAATCAGCATACATTAATAATGGAACTGGATTGGCACCTGGATAATCCCAGATTAGGTGATAGATAAAACTTGCCTGTAGTTTTTAAACTCGTCATGTTGTTCAGAACCTGCTCTTACAAGTAAAAATGCTAAATTGGTGTCAGCAGAATTGCTCTTTGAGATGGATTTTGCAAAGCTGATCTTTTAAAGTATTCTAGAATAATGAGCTTCAGTTATGCTTTTGGAAAGCTGTCCTTCCCCTCCCCCCACTTTTGCAGCTGTGGATGTTGAAAGCTGTGGGTCTTAGTAAAACTGGGCAGCAATTTCATATTTGTTGTTGCACTTAACAGCTATATAGGAAAAATTCTTTCCTTTGCCTAGAGCGATCCACTGAGTTTTCTTATTTAAAATTCTTGAGGTGTCAAACTCATATTTTTAGGTTACAGTGCCACTCTCAGAGATTTGTACAGGAGGGTCAGACAGGTAGAAACAATTTTCTGTGATCTATTGCATTAGCAGTGTAATTTATTGAAAGTTAAACTAAGATGGGAACTCAGATTGTTGTCTACTCAGAGATATAACTGTATGTGCATGCATTTACCAGGCTATAAAATGTGAAGTAGCTTTCCCTTTTTACAAAAATGAAATACTTTTATGGTGCATATTAACTGTAGAGTGTGTCAGCATTAGTAGTAGCTGCAGAGTAGTTAATTAGCTTAGTCCTGATCTTCAATTTGAAGTAATTTCTCTGTCTTACCTTAGTTTGGGAATCAACCAGTTGCCCCATATGAGCTTTGATCATTAATTAGCCTTACAGAAGTGGTGGTGGTGGGGTTGTTCTGGTTTGTATAGCCTCAGTTTCTAGCCTTTGGTTTTTGTTTTACTGTGGCTGAGCTAGAGACCTCTATTAAGTATTTTCTTTTATCTGCTTGTAGGCAATGACTAATGATGTAATTAATTCTTGGAGGAATTTAAAATGATTGAAAATTGTTTACCTTTCTGTATTGGACAGGAAGGGACACACTGTAATTTCCAAGGCTTTGTTTTCTTGAAAGTCATTGGTAGTACCTTGTGTGAAGTTCTGCTCTTCTTTGGTTTTGATTTAGCCAAGAACTGAAGCAGTTTCAGTGTTGCTGGAAGTTTCTTCTGTGGTCCATTTGTGTTATTTTTCTGCATGACTTGCTAAGCTTGGCAATGCTAAGTATCACTCTTCCGATTTGAATGTGCAGAGGCAATCTTCAAGTACTGCAGTTACAAATTCTGTCAGTAACTGCTTCAGCTGTGTCTAGCAAACTTAAGTTTTTCTTGGATTCAACAGTTTTTTTTTTTTTTTTTTTT
Organism: Haliaeetus leucocephalus; assembly: GCF_000737465.1. Taxonomy (NCBI): domain Eukaryota; kingdom Metazoa; phylum Chordata; class Aves; order Accipitriformes; family Accipitridae; genus Haliaeetus; species Haliaeetus leucocephalus. The sequence continues at coordinate 1,142,558 of NW_010972625.1, forward strand.
TTTGATTGAGTTGAGGATTTACACTTCCATAAAACCAGGAGTAATGGGATTTAAGTCTCATGTGAATTAAATTATGCTGTTGACATTTATCCATTGGTACACTGATGACAAACCACATTTATTACTGAAAGACTGAAACAAAAAATAACTTCTGTTTATTTATATATGTATATATTCTTCAGATACCATGTAATGGAAAAGCAGCAGACCGCATCCATCAGGATGGGATACACATTCTCATTAATATGAATGGTTACACCAAAGGAGCCCGGAATGAATTATTTGCCTTGAGACCAGCACCTATTCAGGTAACTTAAGTTAGAGGGCTCTTGTGGTATAACCACAACCAGCAACTAAGCACCATGCAGCTGCTCGTTCACTCCCCCCACCCAGTAGGATCAGGGAGAGAATCAGGACAAAAAAGTAAAACTCATGGGTTGAGATAAAGACAGCTTAATAGGACAGAAAGGAAGACAATAATAATGATAATAATAAAATGACAATAATAATAATAAAAGAATTGGAATATACAATATAAGTGATACACAATGCAATTGCTCACCACTCACTGACTGATGCCCCGTTAGTTCCCAAGCAGTGATCCACCCCCCTGGCCAACTCCCCCCAGTTTATATACTGGACATGACATCACGTGATATGGAGTATTCCTTTGGCCAGTTTGGGTCAGCTGTCCTGGTTGTGTCCCCTCCCGGCTTCTTGTGCCCCTCCTGCCTTCTTGCTGGCTGGGCATGAGAAGCTGAAAAGTCCTTGGCTTAATGTAAACACTGCTTAACACACTGATGTTTTCAGTTGTTGCTATCAACTTTCTTCTCATACTGAACCCAAAACATAGCACTATACCAGCTACTAGAAAGAAAATTAACTCTATCCCAGCCAAAACCAGGACAGCTCTGTATCTCCAGAAAACCACTTGTGAGTAGGAAGAGTTTTTCTTTTCCTTCTGGCAGAGTGGAAAAAACGTTGAAGGCTCATGTAAGCGAGAGAGACTTTAGGGCTTAGCATATGTGGGGCAGATAGGATCGCTCTGTTGAAGCAGAGTAGTTTGGGTTTTTTATGTGTTTTATGGGCAGTTGACTATGTCCTGAAAGAGAACACCTTAATTCCATGAGGTTCCTGTACACTACTGGCTTTCTTGCATTGCTGAGAACAAAGCAAGGGTGTTTGAAGCACTTGTGGAGTTGTCGTGTTTTAATCTCTTCAGGCTTAGTGAAATTCTGGTTAGAGTAAGTCAGAATCATTTTTTTGACTAAGGATTTTCTAAAATGCCTGTGAAAAGGGAATGGGAGAAGCCTGAATCAGAGTAACTCTGGGCTACAGAAGTTGTCTCAGCTAAGAGAAACTGTAATCACTGATGGTTAATATTCTTGCTATAGCTGCACATAGTTGTATACTTTGGCCTTTTGCTGGAGGGATCAATTTTAGAACATCCTTGGACTGTTCACTGTCTCAATAGTGAAAGTTTTGTGTTAGTGGTTGCTCTTCAGTTGATAATGTGCAACAAGAAACTTGAATCTGTAGATGGAAAATTTAACTTAAAATGCGTTGATTTTTAACTTCCTTTGTTTTTGCAATGTACCTGGGACTGGAGGCTTGCTTTCTTGTTTTTTAGGCAATGTGGCTAGGGTATCCTGGAACCAGTGGGGCGTTGTTCATGGATTATATCATCACAGACAAAGAAACCTCTCCAGTTGAGGTGGCTGAGCAGTATTCAGAGAAATTAGCTTACATGCCAAACACTTTCTTTATTGGAGACCATGCCAACATGTTCCCCCATCTGAAGGTACGTAGGAAGATAGGGCAAGAAAAGCAGGTGTTTTCCACAGCTGTCTTTCTAAAATGGTACTTAGTATAGTACTTGGTAAGGGATCTTATAACTTTTTTAAAACTTTTTTTTTTAACAGAAAAAAGCAGTCATTGATTTCAAGTCTAATGGTCATATTTATGATAACAGAATTGTTTTGAATGGCATTGACTTGAAGGCTTTCCTTGACAGCCTCCCCGATGTCAAGATTGTTAAGGTGAGAGCTACTCCTTTGTGTGTTCAGTGTTATTGACTTAAGCTAGTACTTTCTCTGATGCTTATGTGATTTATCTTAGATGAAGTGTCCTGACAGTTGTGACAACGCAGACGGCAATGCCGCCCTCAGTATGCCTGTCATTCCTATGAACACAATTGCAGAAGCTGTGATTGAGATGATTAATCGTGGGCAAATTCAGATAACTATCAATGGATTCAATATCAGTAATGGATTAGCAACTACTCAGGTGAGGCACTTCAAGATGCTGTTCTCTTGGGTTTTACGTTATATCTGTATGTTTTAACATAACAAGGAAGAAAAAACTCCAAGCAAATGTCTTGTCTTCTGTCAGGTTGATTTGTTTAGTTCTCATACTGAAGGAAACTCACAAATGTGTTAAAAGCCACAGATGTACTGGAAGATGTACTATCTATTAACCCAAAGATAGAGGGGTTATATCAAGAGGTGTCTGTAAAGCCCAAAGAAATTTAATCTTGTTGCGTAAAATAGACACTTGGTTGTTCAGAATTTGAAGGCAAGATTTGCTCATTGCCTGCAGGGCATTTGTGAGCTGTTACCCACTTTCAGTTGTGTTTTCCTTTAGAAAATAATTGCTGGGTTATACAGGCAAAGTTATTCCACTGTATCTCAACAATGTTTATTCATCTCTACATCTTTCTGAACTATGCACTATACCACCACCTCTCAGTGCTTAACAGTTCATGGGATTTTAACGATAGTCTCAGTTACTGGTTTTGTTTAATACTTCCTCCTTTGCAGAACAGTTCTTCCTTTTTAAAAATACCACATTCTGACATTGGCATAACTCTTTTGACTTGTGAATTTTATTAGGTGTACAGTTATTCAGGATTTACGTTATTTTATGAGACCTTTTATTATCACTGCTGTATCCATAATCTCATACCTTCGTTTCTTTTTATGAGTTCTTTTGTTCACAGCTGAGACTTTCCTTTAAGTTGGTAATAGGTTATGTCTTGGTTTGGTTAGTAAGCTTATTAGCATTTTTTTCTGAAATTGTTGTCCCCTGAGAATAATAGAGAATTCTTGTCTTAGCACTCCACCACCAATATGAAACAATCTAAGCTTTGTAAGTGCACTTTTAAAACAGGATTTCTATCTTTTGATCACACTACTGTAACCCTTCTTTGTGCTTGTTCTGATTTGATATCAGCTACTTTTGGGCGTAGTTCAATGAGAACTGTACATTGTGGTTTTGAGGTCTCCTCAGTGACCTGGATAAGTAGCCCTTTCACCAACATTTGTTGAACTAAACTATCTCATGCATCTTCTAACAGAGTCAGTGACAGCGAGTCATCATAAATTCATGTCAAGTTTGTCAACGGTACGCTTATTTTGGCTGGCTACGCTGCCACTGAGCTAAATTCTAAATATATATTTATGTAAAATATATATATAAAGGAGAAGGCTCTAAGTACCTGTTTTGCCTTATCTGTAGTGATGTTTTTATCTGTCTTTGATCCCACCATTGCCTGTCATTATTTAAAAAACAAAAAATTAAAAATCATACTTCCATTTTAGTAATCCTCAAGGCTCTTGCATGGTATTCTGATTATCCCAACTTCATCCTCTGCTGTTTTTTATTAACATATTCCTATTCTTTGTGAAGGCTGTAAGATCCATTCTTTTTTGAAAGTTCATTAATAACTCTTCTAGTCTAATTTTCAGCATTTCCCATTATTTCCTTGTCAGCTAGTTCCTTACAGTCTATCAGTTACATATTAGTCTGTATCTTCAGTCTTGACTATGTGTTCTGGGCCTATTGTCTTTTATCTTAAAAAAAAAAAACAAACAAAAAACCCCAAACACCAAAACCAACCAACCAAACACCTGCCCCCTCTTCCCCCCGCCCCCCCCTCCCCAGAAGCTGTAAAACCCCAAACAAACCAAAACCCACCTTTGCTTCCTAAATACTTTTTTATTTTTCCTTGAAGTCTTAATTTCATTTTTGGTCTCAAGGAAATGAAGTGATCTTAAGGTTGGGAGGAATCCATGTGTAATGCCTCTTTATGTGACTCCTCTTTCCAATTATTCCAGTTACTTGGAATTTCATGAAAATGCCCAGTGTTTTGTGCCTTGGGGGTTGCAACACTGTGGCATCCACAAGCGTGTAGGCATCCCAGTTAAATTCTTGTGGGTAAGTAGACAATTTTGTTTTGTATAATAAAACCAAACATGCTTACGGTAACTTAGGATGCTAACAAATGTTGTAGTGTGTCTGAGGACAATTCCACACGGCATCGTCTTGTTTCCTGCAGTTTCAGTGTTCCAATAGCTACTTTTTTTTTCTTCAGATTAACAACAAAGCAGCAACTGGTGAAGAAGTTCCACGAACTATAATTGTTACTACTCGTTCTCAGTATGGCTTACCAGAGGATGCTGTTGTGTACTGTAACTTTAATCAGCTGTATAAGATTGATCCTTCCACTTTACAGATGTGGGCTAATGTGAGTATCTGTAGCTAATACGAAATCTAAGGTCAGACTTCTGGAACATAGCTGTTATACTCAAGTTAGCAAAAACTTCATGCAAGTTAAAACTGTAACTGTTCAGTGGAAAACATTGACCCTGAGCCATTTGAATCCTTACAATGTTTACATTGCAGGACTTAGTGTTAATAGAATGTAGAATTTTTTTAGATTGATTTCACATCACACCTGCTTCTAGGCAGTGAAAAATTACGTCTTGGACAGCTTAAGTATGCTGGTACTCCATTGCAAAATAAGTTTGGTCTTCCCTAGTCTGCACAATTAAGTCATAACTAGCTTTGGCAGTTGGTAGATTGATAGATCTGAGCACTGAGTGTCAGTATCAAGGTCCAGTTTACAGTGTACTGCTGAGAGTTACCTGAGGGGTTAACTTCTTTATATTCCATAGCATGGGCCTATAAATAAATGAGATCATAAATTTCAAGATTAACTCACTAAGTACTGCTCTATGAACTGTTGCTCAGAGTTGCTCTCTCTTTCAGTGGGATTGGAAATGCAATCCTCGTTAATGTACTTGAAATGGTGATCTCTTTTGTTCCTGCTCTATACCTCAGAAGATTAAATTATTGAATGATTATGCCTTTTGCTTCATTTTGTTATCTGGTAATTTCTTGTTCAGAAAAGGAAATGTTTCTGACCTATCTTTCTGTATTTGCTGCTTTATTTTTGTTACAGATCCTAAAAAGAGTTCCGAACAGCGTGCTGTGGCTGCTACGTTTCCCAGCTGTAGGAGAACCCAATATTCAGCAATATGCACAAAACTTGGGTCTTTCCCAAAACAGAATCATCTTTTCTCCTGTTGCCCCCAAAGAAGAGCATGTGAGGAGAGGGCAGTTGGCTGATGTTTGTCTAGACACTCCGCTTTGCAATGGGCACACAACTGGGATGGATGTACTCTGGGCTGGGACTCCAATGGTCACTATGCCAGGTAACGCAGCAGGGAACTGTCCTGGTTTCAGCTGGGATAGAGTCAACTGTCTTCCTAGTAGCTGGTACAGTGCTGTGTTTTGAGTTCAGTATGTGAAGAATGTTGATAACACTGATGTTTTCAGTTGTTGCTCAGTAGTGTTTAGACTATAGTCAAGGATTTTTCAGCTTCTCATGCCCAGCCAGGGCACCTGACCCAAACTGGCCAACGGTGTATTCCATACCATGTGATGTCCCATCTAGTTTAGGAACTGGAAAGGGGGGGGCAGGGAATCGCCGCTTGGGGACTGGCTAGGTGTCGGTCGGCGGGTGGTGAGCAATCGCCCTGCGCATCATTTGTACATTCCAATCCTTTTATTACTACTGTTGTCATTTTATTAGTGTTATCATTATCATTATTAGTTTCTTCTTTTCTGTTCTATTAAACCGTTCTTATCTCAACCCAGAAGTTTTACTTCTTTTCCCGATTTTCTCCCCCATCCCACTGGATGGGGGGGTAGTGAGTGAGCGGCTGCGTGGTGCTTAGTTGCTGGCTGGGGTTAAACCACGACAGGAACCTACACAGAACAGATGGGTTTGAATATTACTAATTTTTTAATAACAAACAGCAAGCCCAACAAACTTTGTTGCTTCTTGTAGAAGCAGAAGGAAAGTAACTCATACTCTGCAATACGTTACTTGGTAAGTTTACTCCTGTTAGCAATTTTTTTCTTTTTTTTTTTCTTTTCGTTTTCTTACAGGCGAGACTCTTGCATCACGAGTTGCTGCCTCCCAGCTTACTTGCCTGGGTTGTCTTGAGCTCATTGCAAAAAGTAGACAGGAATATGAGGATATTGCTGTGAAACTGGGAACTGATCTGGAATAGTAAGCAAACTTGTACTGTGTAATGTGGTAACATCAAGAATGTGAAGTGTTGTATTTGGGCACAGTGCTGAAACTTACCAGTAGTTTTAATCTCGCAGATAGTTTAATATTAAAAATAGCTAGGCAACCCTTCTCTGGAGGTTTCTTGTCTTGCAGTTAACTCAGCTTCTGCTTTTACAGTAAACTTAACAGTGCTCCCGGTTGAGTAATAATGTTACATGTTCTGAAGAAATTGCTCATGTGCAGGCTCTTACCTGGTAAAAAGTGCAATATAGTTCACCTTTTGGTTTTTTTGAATTGAGGATTAAGCAGTTTGTCACTTAGTGCAAGTTAAAATCATGCTCTAAAAAGTTACTGCAGTACAGATAATGCAGCAACTTAGTGTGTTAATGTCACAGCTCTTCTGAGTTGAAGTGGTCATGCTGGTCTGTATCAGAAGTGCTGAGAGGATGAAATAGCAATATGAATTTGGTGGAAGTGGGGGAGCAGGTATTTTTGAAACAGTTGTACTGGCAGTTCTGGGTTAGCTGAAAATAGTAGATTTCAAAAGTAAACAGTATTATGAAGTGTTTGGAACCTCTTCTGACTGCTTTAACTCTTTTTTTGTAGCCTGAAAAAAATACGTGGCAAAGTCTGGAAGCAGAGAATATCCAGTCCTTTGTTCAACACAAAACAGTACACAATGGACCTGGAGCGGCTTTATCTTCAGATGTGGGATCACTATGCTGCTGGCAACAAGCCGGACCACATGATTAAGCCAGTAGAGGCCAGTGAGTCTGCATGAAGAGAGACTGTGTCCCCACCCAGAACTCTCCAGGAACTGAGCCTCTCAAAACAATTCTGCGGAGATGATGAGCTAAAAACTGTGCATTTCTACTTAATCTGCCTGGTACTCTGTGGCTGAAGTAATACATGATGGTGATTAAAGCACAGCCAGACTTATTTCTTGCATGATAGGGAAAGACTCAATAGAGCCTGGGATCCTTTTATTCCATGAGGAATTTGAATGGGATTGAGCTGTGTACATGTGAGCCTGTGTGTACGAGTGACGTAGTGGTTGCTGGGGGAAGTTTGAACTGCCCAACCAATTATGATTTCATGGATTGATTTAATTTTCCTTATGGCTCTCTCTCCTTTTATGTGGATTGGGAATTGGAGCATTTTAACATTTGATTTTGGGTACTCCTGTTGGTATATGTGTGGTTCTCCCATGACAAGATTTCCAGCTAGCGAGTGTTGCTCCCTGCATTAATTTCTAAACTGTGTGGACTGAAAGGGCCGATTTGCTGGTGTAGTCTTTTTTTATAGGTTTTATAAACCACTGGAGCCTATATCAGCCTTTTAATGTTTGACCTCTGTTTTGGAGCTCTCTGTAATGTGTTGGTTTAGATAAGGACTATGTTTTTTTTGTTTTGTTTTTACGCTTCTCCAATAACTCAGCTAATTGGCTTCATAATGGCAGCTCCTATTCTGTGGAAAAACCAAATTTGATTTGAAATTAATCCTCCCCACAAGTGTTTGAGGTAAACACAAACTGGTGCCAAATACAGATCTTTCAGGAATGATTGTTAATTATGTATAGAGGCGCAGTCCTAGGTACTGTAGCAAAGACTTCAAACAAAAAAATAAAGCTTTGGTTTGCCAGTTTGACTGATTTGACCAGTGTTTTACGTTTTCTGCTGCCCTTCTTGTGCTATTGTCAGAAAAGTATTCTGAACTGCTGACCTTCCATATTCCTTTCTGTAATTCTCTTTTAAATAACACTGTTTATTTCAGCAGAAGTAATCACAGGTAAGTGTAGATCTTGTACATAGATGTTTCTGTTTCCACTAGGTTAGACTAAACCCACCCAAACGTGAAAGCTCGGGTGTGTGTGCGTGCTTAATTCAGAAGTGTTTTGGGCCTCACAGCAGCTTATTTCTTCCAGCCTTCATGGTGCTGTCATCTCAGGTCACACTCTATAGTACCTTGAAAAACATCGCCTGTGTGTCAGTTAATACTTTTGTTTTGAATAAGCAACAATAGCATTCCCCTACTCCTAAATGTCTGTGGTGGGTCAAGGACTGCAATTTGAAATGAGTGTCAACTTTGCTAATGGTGCTAGAGGTGCAGCAGGTCAGTATGTCTCTTGATTGTGCTTAGCTTGAGACTCCACTTTCTGCCAGGTGTCGGTGCACCTAAGACAGTCGGTCCGTGCTGGCGCTGGGTGTATCCTGCCCGTTGAGCACCCCTTCTCGGTGGGGTGCCATCGCTGCCTCCATGCCCCGGGGAGGAAGCCTGCCTGTAGTTACTCTCACACCCTCTCCTGTTAGCAACAGCTGTCTGGTATCACGAGGGGCGGTAACAGCCTTTTTACGAGCTACGTCTGTGTGTGGCGGTGGCCGAATCCGCAGTTCAGCTGGAGCCGGTGCCGATTCCCCCGGCGCCAACAGCGGCCAACCGACGGGGGACTCCGCGGGCCAGTCCCGCCCGGCCATGTGTGCGTTGTGCGCAGGCGCGGGGCCGCGCGCATGCGGGCTGGCCCGGTGCCCCGGAAGCGCTGCTGTGGGGCGCGGGCGGTTTGAAGCGGGATGGAGCGGGCAGCGGTGCGTCGGGGGCCACTAGCCGCCTTCTGCCCCCACCCGCCACCACCGCCCCAGCCGGCCGCTCATGCTCTCTTTCGCTTGCAGCTCGAGGAGGCACGGGACGGGGCGCCGCCGCAGCAGAGATGCCCGCAGGCCCCCCAGGGCGGTGAGGGCCGCGGGGAGCGCCCGGCCGCCCCCGCACCCGCTCAATACCTGGAGCAGGCGGGGAGCGTGGCCGCAGGACGTCCCGGTGGCGGGCCTTCAGACTTGTGCGATGGCGGCTCTTGCTGCGGTTTGGCTTCAGGCGGACGCGGTCCGGGGCGAGTGGCCGTGGGGAGCCAGGGCCGACGGGGCGGCAGGTGGGTGAGGTGGTGGTCGGTGGGGCAGCAGCCCCACCTCACGCATCCTCCGTTATTGTTGTTGATCATATCTAAATATAGTTTTGGATTATGCGCTCGATTGTTTTACGATAATTGGTAGGTATTAGCATGTTTCAGAATTATAGCCTTTAAGGGTTGAGTAACTTTAATGTAATTAAAAGAAGCTGTCCGCATATTTTTAAGCAATTGCATAGTGTATTTTTCAAGATGTTAATGTTTGGGTTTTGCCAGAAAATGGAATAAATAATTTGGTAAGAGTATTATGGGTTGCCTCTACGTTTGTGTGAGAATTGCAGTCGAAGTAGTAATGCATCCATTTTGCATCTTAAAATAGCTTTATGAAAGCTATTGCGGTTTGCTAAATATTTACGGCAACCATATTTAAAGTGCATTTTATACAAAAGCAGTTTGTTTCTCATTGCTGCATGTTTTGAGATTTTAGACTTAATACAACACAGCGTTCTCTACCTGATCATATACCACATGTAAGATGAGAAACAAGGTTTCTATCCCTTCTGACTTCTGATACCCAATTTGAACTTAAACGAATGTAATGTCCTAAGCCTGTGTGTCTCCAAACGGTTCAGTCTTTCAGATTTTGACAGCAATTGGTTGCCACTTGAACATTGAACATATATGGTTGTTAAAAATTTTAGTATACAAGTTCTAATATTTCTATTTGAAATAATTTTAAAACCGTTTAGCCTATTTGAGATGTTCAGGGTTTTTTCAGTATACATTTGGTTCTCAGTGTTCACAGGCATTTCAGACCAGTGGAGATGCGGATCTACTTGCTGTTGACCTAATGTTCTTGATACTATTCTGTATTTCATTTTTTGCAGCCATGCCCTGTACTTCTCTTCCAGCAGCGATGAAGAATTTGAAATGTGTAAGTAATAGCACATGTTATTTTGTTTTCTGAAGGAGTATGAAAAGGACACATTTCTATCTAGTTATAATGAAGTAGTTTTTATGCATTATTTTCTTTCATTGCTCCTGCTGCAAAGTACATTTTCTCCTTGCCACAGTGAGTGTTCTTGAATCTCATGTCTCAATTTTGGATGCTTTTTGCCTGGCATTACTTTTTCTTGTTGCCTCAGTTCTGTCCCATGTTACTCACTTGCTTCCTTCTTAGTCTATGGAGAGTCTTTGAATAAACATTTTCTCTAAGCAGTTACAGTTCCAAACACATGTCTAAACTACTCAGAATTCTCTCTTATGTGTCATGGCTTTTGCTGCGTGAATCTTAACCAGTCGGAGGGATGTTTTTGGCTTTTCATAGTGGCTCGAGGTCTTGGTAAGATGGAATTGAATACTAAATTTTACGTGGTGGCGTCTGCTGTGCATAATTTCCTATCTTTGTTTAGCCTGTACCTGATATTTGTGTTTTTCTTCTTGGTAATAGCCATTATGACTATCATTTTGTGCTAGGGTAGTTGAGCACACGCTGGGTTTTTTCCTGTTGCAAGAGTTCTATTTAGCTTGTTCCTTAGGTGGACTAATCATGGCTCTACCACATCTCAAGTGAGTTTCAGAGTGGTAAGTAATTTAATTGTTTGTATATCTTGCAACATGTTCCTCACTATGTATTCAACATTTGAAAAGAGATGGTAGAAATGGTAAGGCAACAAGTCATATATGTTTATTTTGCCTTTTGCATAACACTCTCGTGTTAGTCCAGCTGCTTTTAAAGCAGATTTCTCATTACTTTAGAGTTCATGCTGTGCTCCAGCTCAGTGCCATGTGAATGATCTTAAGCATTGTCAAGCCTTACTACTTGCGTCCAGTTGAATTAAAATGAGCTGTGTATAGTTCCTGCACTACTACTGGGCTTTTAAATCTGATAAATGTTTCAATACTGTCCATTTATTAGGTCACTGCTCACTTTCCTGTAATTTTTTAAACTTACATATTTTTTAGTCTGCTTTTTTTTTTTTCTCCTTTTTTTTTTTTTTTTTTTTTTTTGTCTCCTCCATCTGGCAGGCTGTTGAGGCTGAAGTCATGTGTCAGCTCTGGCACGGAAGGTAGCTGAGAGTTGGGTAGCTGGTAGTTGCGGCTTGGAGCAGAATATTTGCAAAGCTATTTTGCAAATATTTGCAAAGCTATTCTATTGCCATACCATTACTATAGTGACAGTTGTAGGAAAGAGTGAAATGAAAATATGTACTAAGAGACAAGAAACTAAAGAGAATTGATTTATTAAGTAGCAAGTCATATTTTTCTGTAAGTATTTGGTTTTCTGTGACCAGCTGGCCATCTTATTAGTTTGGTCCTGCTTCATGGTCTAGGAACACTGTGGTTATGAACATCTAGGAAAGCTGGCTGCTGGCCATTTGTGCTTCAATGAGCCACCTTGATGTGGTGGCTTGGAAGGCAGCAGAGGCTGTGGTTACTTCTTTTGTAATGATGGTAGTGGTGAAGACTACTGGGTGCTAAAACTGAGAATAATTTATTGCTCCAAGTACTTTTTGAGTTTCAAGGTCTTGAATTCCCCCCCACTTGTGCTCTTCCTCAAAGAGGACAACACCCAGTCCCATCCTATGCCTTTTAACTTACAGTGTGCTTTCAGGGTACTATTTGGGTGGAGCTCAGCTGCTCTTCCTGGTACCAGAATCTACCAATCAGCCATATCAACAAACCTATCTTCTGGTTTTGGGCTTATGGCATAGTGCAAAAGTTTATAATACCATTGAAGTCATGTATGCATCTTCAGATTGTGAGAACGTTCCTTAACTGCTATTTTGACCCATTGTGTTCTGAAGAAGTGTTCCCTTCTCCCCAGCCTGATTTATGTTTTAATTAAATTTGTTCCCCTTCAACTTTCCTGAATCTCTCATAATGATGGTGTGTGAAATTTTGATGGCGTTTCTGATAATCTCTCGAGTCACTACTTGAAGCATGTGCAGTACCGCTACCTGAACCATGTTTCATGTTTAGCAGTCACCACAATATTCCTGGAGTGATTTAAAATGTGTTTATTTCTGAGTAGTAGTATTGAATTGCTGTTCTGCAGTGGGTTATTACTGTTACCATTTCGTTTGAATGCTTTTTTGGAGTCACTTAGTGGAATAAGCATGTGGGCGACTCTTTGCAGTAGGAAAGCTACTACCTGCAGTCATTGAAATGCTTGGGGAAAATACTGTTAAACCGATTCAATTCCACCTCCGCTGATCCACATATATGAAGAGGCTATACTGAATACTGCAAGATACATAATGGCTCTTATCTGGCTTTGTGCTTGGCAAGGATTGAATAATGAAGGAAACGCTTTCTAGCATTTGCTGTCAGCTTTGAGGAATTAAGAGGTGGAATTACATGTAAAGCATTTTTATGTTTGTGTTTGGTTTTTTTTTTAAAGACTTTAGACTGAATTTTTACTAGTTGCAAACTTTTCTCTTAAAAAAAAAAAAGGCATAACAAAAGAAACAGAACCCTGTTCTTAATTAATATTTTATTGCTTCAGTTTTAGCTAGAATGAAAACTCCCAAATCTGTTTCTAAAAAGGCGGATGCAAGGTAGGTGCTGTAATTAATGACTCTTCAATGTTTATATATTAGTTTTCTGTATCGCATCTACTATTCAGAATACAGAAAAATGATCAAAAGTTTTAGTGATTCATAGGCAGATACATGTATAGGAGTGAGTGCAGACAGAAGAACTGCTATGTGCTCAATCTGCATGTTCAAGTCAAATGTAAAATGGGATGTTTGGAGGTGTACGTGCTCTTGCCATTCCTGTTAATGGACATATTTGGTAACATTTGCAGTAAGCAGCTCATAATGGTATATTGGGTGGCTTTTTTTTTGTTTGCTTTTTTAGTAAGGCGGACTTACTCTTCTGTTTTCCTGCTTGTGCCTACCTTTTTTCACATTAATTGCTTGTTTTATAGTTTGAAGGACTTAATTGATGACTTGGATGATTTCTTCTTGGACTTTAAAGTGAGAGAGAGCACAACAAAGAATGGTAAATAATTGTCCAACAGCAAATATGAAGCAGGCATTTTAATGGGTGGAAAGATAGCATTCGTTGCTGAGCTCATAAATTTCTGAGGGAGCTTGTTAAACATAAGATCACTTTGTCTCTTCCTTGAAGGGTACCAGAGGAGAGGCTTTTCTTTTTCCTCTGGGGTAACAGAGGAAAGCATGGTTATACTGTTCTGACAAGTGTACATTTTGAAGCATTGCTGTAGGTCTGCAGATACTGTGGGCTATCTGCTAGTATCTGGGTCTGTGAAGAGAGTAGCAGCTCATGGCTGATTAGACTGAGCTGCAAATATGGGATAATCACTGTGGAGACAGGACTTAGGATATGCAAAGCAGTGTTCCTATGGCTGTACCAGCTCATTCTGTGGCTAAAAGACACTGAGTAAGGAAAGAAGGTAACTGTTGTTAAGCTAGATACCTTTAATTTGATGCAGATATTGGCAATCAGGCCAGTCTTGCCTATGGGTGTTGCAGAGCTACAGATAGGGTCCTTTAATTTGGAGCGTCTTTAGCCAAGGTCCTATGTGTAATCCTTTGAATGCTGGCTACAAGATGCTCTGGCAAACCATGACTTGAGGGGCTTCAATGCTTGTCTGAGCAGAAGATCCGTCTTTTCCCCCAAGGGATGGAAAGTGCCTTGGTTTACTAACATTCAGATCCTGACTATAGCTGTCTGGTACACTTCTCATTGATACGAGCAAAGTGGACTTTCCTAGAAGGAGTGAACAGGGCTCTGGAATTCTTTACATGGTTGCTGGGCCAGCAATCAGGTGATAGAATTCTAGTAGGTGAGGGATGATAACAGTGATCTCATGTGAACCTGGAGAAGCTCTGACCCCTGATCAAGAAGGGTGGGATCTCTTGCAGTTGGTGTGAATGTCAACCCTGAAACATGTATGCCAGCTGCAGACTGTAAAAAAACTATTGGGATGCTTTCTGGAGGGGAAATGCTTTTCTAAAAGTGGACCAGAAGCATCATTAAAATAAAAAGTCACCAATAGATCTGACATGATACTTTGATCTTGATAGGTCAAATCAGAGATGTCAGAAGCCTTGTTTGTTGGCAAGTGTGTGCTTTGTGCTGTAGACTATGGCCTGATCAGCTAAGGCTGAGCATTTTTAACCCTTCACTTGCTGGTGTTATAAAACTTTAATGTGAAATGTTCAGCCTCACTCTTACATGCATGTAGCTTTTGTTAGTGGGAATGAAGATTATGCCAGTGCTAGCTACCTATTCAGGATTGTTAGGTCTGATGGCTGATGTATACACACATGGGGTTTAAGGCTTGGGTTTTTTTATACATCTTTCAGTGACTTTCCATTTAGTATGATGATAAATAAGCAGGGTGTAATAAAGAAAATGCAAAGATATCTTCCTATTCTTTGTGTTTTCCTGTCTTTCAAGGGATTTTTTTTTTGTGTTAAGACAAAGGCAGATGTCCTAAATGAAATTACCAAAACTTCAAGCTGTTTATTCTGAATTGCAGCACAGAAGGATCTTCAGACCCTGAAGAAGTTGATGACTTCTAGAACGAAGAACACTTGCTGCCAAGAATTGCAGTATCCAGAAGCTTCAAGTGACATTGAAGATTCTGTCTTTGTAGAAAGTTCATGGCATGACTACCAAAAAGGGGGAGCGAATGACTTGAAAGAGAGTCGGAGGTGCATAAAACTCCCACCTCCACAAAATCTGAAAAAGTCAATTTCCAGAGGCAGTCCAGACTTGCTTGTTAGAAGGAAAGAAAGAAACTGTGAAAAAAGTACAGAAAATAAAGTGCCAACTGTGGCGCTGAGGCAAAGTACAGAGGTAGAATCAGATAGCTCAGATGACGAATTTGAATCATTAATAGAACGGATAAGGAAACGGAGTATACCTCAAAAACCAATCTTAAGCGCAAGTAAAACTGTCTACCAGCCAAGCACAATAGGTAAGCAATTGTTCTTGGCTAACTTGCAAGCTACTGATTGGCAGCAATGGTAGTGCTAATTGCCTAATTCTTTTCAATTGTGTGGCATATGCTTTAGAAGTGCAACCCAGCATCTTGGAATTAAATTTGATGCAATCAGAAATTATTCCTCTGAGCATTTTGAAAAGTGATTCTACTAGTCGTGTGGTATCAAGATTTAAGTTTTTCACTATTGCTTATTTTTATAATTCCTATAATTGTAGGCATTTTTAGTTTTTAAAATTGTTCTGAAAACAAATCTAACTGGTGGTTTTGAATGATGTTTAATTTTTTTAAATGTATGATAGCAGTTAATGTGAAGCTGTTGTTTTGGTAGGACTGAAATTTTGAGCAGTTTAGATGCTGTTAATTTAGTATTTGAATTTATAATTTACTTATTTTAAATACAGTTTATATCAGTAGTTCCTTCTCTGACTAACTGAAGTGAGCTCCAACTGAAAGATTGCAAAGGGTGAAAAGGACTATTGCTGAGTACAAGCAGGTGAAAACAAATCTCTTTCTAGAAAAGCAAACACAGAGTGCCTTCCTCACTAACAAGGACTAGTTCAGGGCAAGGACACCTATGGAAGAGGATGTCTGACAGCATAGAAATATGCCCTGGGAAAAAGGTGGTGGGTTTTTTTTTATTTTATTTTATTTTTATTGGAATATGTCAATGTGGTCTATAAAACATCCTAGAAGTGAGCTGGCAGCTGCATTGGCTTCCCTGTATATGGCTGAATAGTGAAAGGAGATGAGTGTCATGACCCAGACTGGACAGACCAGGGAGTCGTGTTTAATTCGAAATTCCCTCGGGCTAAATTAACGTGAAACAACACCAAACGATCAGTTAAAGATTTTATTCATGACAGAAGCAAACTGAACTGGGGAGGTGTGGTATTAGGTGACAGGGTTTCTCACAACCGGAATTGGCATAAACCTACTTCTGTAAACCGTGTAACCATATACATTAATTCAGGGAATACGGAGATCCCTCCCATTGAGTCACGAAGTTCAGAGCAGACCCCCTTGCTTTCCAGACTCCTCCTCAGAGAAGGGTCTAGGGGCAGCTGGATCCACTCTTAGTCTCAGACTTGGTCAACAGTTTATGTCTTGAAATGGATGAGGTGTAGGGATTGTGAAAGAGGAAAAGGGAAGAGAGAAGAAGACAGAGAGAGAAAAAGGAAGAGAGAAAGATTTCACTGGTCCTGGGTCCAGCGTTGGTTCAGTCAGCTGAGGTGTCCAGTCAGCTGAGGGGTCCAGTCCCAGTGGTCTTGCGCACCCAGGGCTTCAGTTGATGTCCTTTTATCATCCTTGCTCCTCCTTCGGGCTGGCACCCGAACTCGTCAGGTTAATGAGCAGTTTGTGAGCCTTTGGGCTTGGGGGTCGTTTGTGGAGTAACTTCTCCTTCCCTGCAGACAGGGCCGTTGTTTGATCTTTGTATCAGAACAGCTTATCAGAACAGGGAGCTGCACACCCTCCAGCACGCCCTCCCCCTCCTGTTGCTGATGTCTGAGCTGATGGGCTTTTCACCTTGGTTCCTTGCTGTGCAGGGTTTGTCTTTAAGCAGAACTTGCCCCACCACAATGTTTGAGACATTAACTCTTTCAGTCTCTCACAACGAGTGGTCCAAATAGGGGAACAGTTATAGAAAAGCCAGCAGAGAGAACATCTACTGAAACTGCAAGCCTTGAAGCGGTCCTTGATTTCTGGTGTAAGGGCCAGTCATCTTGGCTATCTGTCCAGATGTGGACTGGTGAAGTAGGCAGCTATCTGATCAGAGCTTGCCTCTGAAACAAACAATGTGACTTATGGTACATGACAGAAGGTTAAAATGATTTTTTTGTTGTTGTTCAGATGGTGTCTCTGCATTACTGCTCCCATTGTGCTGGTGACGTATTTTGAATTAGTGAAATGTCACAGAAGTCCCTGAGTGAGGTCACAAATTCTTTTCCCTCTGCTTCCTACTAACTGAATGTTTGAAAGTTTGGAGTCTACCGCTCCTTCATTGAATGGTAACTTTTGTGGCATATAACAGCAAATTACCTTTCCATCGGTTGTAAAAGCCTTTGCATTCAAGTATGCACAGCAAGAGTGTGTATGCTGAGGTGGAATATTTGACTTTTTTCACTGTTGTCTGTTACCTGGTTGTTGATGTCTGTGCTCCCCGTTCTTTGACAGTGTGTAATTCTGTGACTCTTTCTGTTGAACTAGAAAACATGAAGCCACCCTGTGAAGATGCCCAGCCCTTGAAAGGGGAGGGAGTCAAGGCACCAAGGCCAAACTCCATTTCACTTCAAGAAACGCCTTTCAGGATAAAGGCTTCTGCAAGTATTCCTAGGAATGAATTGGTCAGTTGCTCACAATCAGAAAAGACAGAGAAAAGGTAAGTGTTTCTTCATCTTTACTATGTTCTAGGACCATTATAGATGGACAGAGAGATGCTAAGAATTTTGCCTATGGTGATGTTCTGTTTTTTTCTGGTACCTAGAAACTTCTGCTACCAGTTCAGCAGTTGTTAATAGTTAAGTAGCTGGAAATCAAAGCTTTTGGTCTCAGGTATGACAGGCAGAATATAAGCTAATCTTCACTTAGAGGAATTGATGACAACAACTAAATCTGATAAATGTCAAATCTTCTTTGTAAATGTTAGCTCTCTTGCTATTCCTTGTCTTGCACAGCATACTTCTAACATGTGCTGGCCCTGCAGATTCTGTCTATCCAGCTGCCTGCCTCTGAATATATATTAAAACTAATTCTATTAGTAATTCATGCCTTTTAACAAGCTTGTCTTGGTATTTTTGACCTGTATCCTTATAACTTGCAGAATTCGTGTTTCTTTTTCTATATGTGGATGCAGCTTAAGCTTTTCAGAAGAATGTCTTTTTCATTTCTAATAGCTGCCTTTATTCTGCATTTTAGCCATGTGATGTTTCTTTTAGACATTTTATAATTGTATATACCAATGCAAAACCTTTAAATGATGTCTTCAGAGCTGATGCTTTGTCAGAATGCTGCAGTAGTGGAGTTAGTAATCCTAGTGGAATATCCACTTCCCCTGAATGAAGTCCTGAGATTTCCCATAACATCTTTGGCTATGTTTCTGAAAATATACCTTTATTGTGGGTGATCATGTTAGGGCTGTTCATATATTGATCAAGTTTTGGTACAATTATGGCTCGCTGTGTCACAAAGATCTGAGCCACCCTCTTTTCCTACTTAGGAGTCCTCATAATCTAGTTTTGTGAATTAATGAAATAAATGCAGAACTATTGCAACAGTTCTGCCCTTTCATGGTCCTGAAGAGGGAAGAAGACAGTATAAACATGTGTGCCCCACTGGCCTCGTGAGGGCAAGCTAGTGAAAAGAGTCAGGAGAGGTTTATGCCAGTGGCAGCATCCCAGAGATCTTTATTGGCAATAAAGTGGCTGTTATTTTTCAGCGTGCTATCTCTGTACTTCAGTAAACTGCTTTATGGCTTTTCTTGCAGGCTCAGCGTGTGCTCAGTGCCTGGCTGTTTCTTGCAAGATCTCTCAAATCCAGCTTCCCACTATGTGAAGTATTTCAAGAAAAATAAAGAGGAGCTGGCACAGAAGCTCTACTGTCTGTATAATAGAACCATCTTTGAGCAGAAGGTCGGCTTCAAAACAAAAACTACAATTCTAAAATACTGGTTAATATGTTGTTCCTCAGTTTCTGATGTGATTGCTCTTTATCCTCTTCAGTTAGTACAAGTTAAGCTTTATAGCAATAGCTTACGTTTGAATTAGTTCAAGCAATTTCTTTGAAAGGGGTTTATCACCACTGTGATGCAGCAGTTTTCAGCTTGGCTTGCTTTCCTAGCTGTAATGGTGTACCATCCTTAAGTGAGCAGTCTGGTGTGCAAGAGTCTTTGAGAGGAAGTGCTACATGAGGGGCCTTGGATCAGTTTCAGCTTTGAAGAGGCGACTGATAATTTATCTTCATGTATCTTCTTGTACCTGCATGGTCATCAGCTCAGCAGCCTGGGATTGTTTCTGTTGCCTCTGTGGTAGTAGACCCCAGCAAAGGCAGCTATGGCTTTCTGCTGCTGAAAGAAGCTCAGGGTTGGCTACAGCTGTTGCTCATTCAGCTTTTACTGAAGTAACGTGTACTAGTGAACTCTGCAGTGTTACCACAGCCTAATAGCTAGCTGTAGCACAACTTTCTTGCCAGCAGCTGACAGAAGGCAAGTGGTGGGAGCATATGTTGGGGAGTAGGGAGCTGATGGATAAAAGCGCTTCCCTTTGTTGTTAGGGCCTACTGCCTCATGCTTAGTCATGTTACATGCAGTCTTCATTCATTCCTATTGCATGTTCATGTCTGCCATTCTGGAACAGATTAAAAAGCTGCTTATCCTTTGAATAACAGTTTTGGGTGAGCCTAAAGCTATAAGTTGTGTTTCAAATTAAAGGTTCAATTTCAGAGAACCGCTGTGTTGACCTTTACATCTTCTGGGATACTGGAGACCCTCCTCTGGTGAGAAACATCCTTGAAAGGATGGATGCTGCCCTCAGTAATTCCAGTAGAATTTCTTTCAGGAAGGAAAATGTTTCTGTGCAGCTGAGAAAATACTGTTGAGCTGACCAAGGACAGGCAGAGGTCATGATTTCACATAAAGCTGAGCTGAACAGGCTCACTATTGCTGAAGGCAAAATATCCTACTTCACAGTGCTTCAGCTCGATACCTGTGCTGGCACTTACTACTGTTGGACCAGTTACTTAAGCTTATTAATTAATTTAGATGACAGAAAACTGTTAGTAAAAGAACAGAACTAACCAGGATGGATATGCTGAGGGCTTATAAAATCAGGAGCAGCACAGATAAGCAAGGGGTGATTATTCATCGTTTTGCAGTGTGAAGGTGCATCAAATTAAAATGGCAAGCTGCAGGTTCAGAACAACCAAAGCAGATGGTATTTGATCTGTAAATTATTAAGCTGTAGAACTTCTGATCATGTACTACTGTGGATGCTAACAATGCACTAAGGGACTTTTTGTCTCATCTTGCATTGTGAAACTCCCAGTGTTGGTTACAGAAAAACTGATGATGGGAATAAGAAGCCATGGAGGGTGGGTTTGCATCTTAACTGACAACTAACAGACACATCCTGTACTGGCTTTGCAGTAAATACAAGGGGAAGCCAGAGGGCCAGAAGAAGATAAGAGAGGTAGGAGAGGGCAGATTACATGTTCTGTTTTGTTTTTCAGTTGCCAGAGAAAATGGTAATAATCTGGAATAAGAAAATGAGAAAAACAGCAGGATATTGTGTAACTGGGCAGACAGAAGGTCCTAAAGCAAAGCGTTACGCTCGCATAGAACTTTCTGAGAAAGTCTGTGACTCTGCAGGTAGGTAAAAGAAAAGATATGTTGATTCTTCTTTGAGAAAGCAAGTTCTAGAGATAAAAACATGAATCTGAGGCTGAAGAGATCTGGAACTGGACCTTGCTTTGAAATTTCATGTTTTCTTGAATAAATAAATCCATTAATGGTAGTACTTGTCCTCACAACCCTTCTGAGAGGCTGGGCAAATTTACAGAATGTGAGAACAGAGATGTATTCATGCTAATTGCAGTATTTTGTTTATATTTCTTATTGATTTGAAGACCAGGTTACTGTAACTCTATATGTACTATAATGGCAATCTAAAATCTGACTTCTTCCATCATAGCTAGCCACCTTGTTAGTAGTATTTTAAAGCTGGAATAAAGACAGGTTGCCTGATCTTGTCAAATTAAGTTCTATTATGTGGTGGGTACTATAACAGTTATTTTTGCCTCATCCCCTCCCAATTTGGGGAAATGAATGTTGCAGTTACTGTAGGAGAACCAGTTCTGTAATTAATAGAATATTTTTAAGTAAGCTTATTAAATTTGATTTGAGAGCTACAAAAGGAGTACCCTGGGAATCAGCTTTTGAGGGCTTAGGAGTCCATGAGTGCTGGTCAGTTGTTAAGAAGCATCTTTTAGAAGCACAGGAACAGGCAATCCCACTGTGTTGTAAGTCAAGCAAGCGGGGCAGAAGACCAGTTGACTGAACAGGGAGCTCCTTGTGGAGCTCAAGAGGAAAAAGAAATTGTATGATCTCTGGAAGTGAGGTTAGGCTTTGCAGGAAGATTACAGAGCTGTGGTTTGTGTATGCAGGCAGAAGACATGGAAGGCCAAAGCTCAGTTGAGTTGAAACTGGCCAGTGTTGTGTCAGATAACAAGAAGGGCTTTTTAAAGTATGTTAACAGCAAGAGAAGGCCTAAAGAAAACATTGGACTGATGCTTGTTGAAGATGGTCATCTGATTAATAGGGATGAAGAAAAAGCAGAGGCATTCAATGCTTTTTTTTTTTTGCCTTGGTCTTTAATAAAACTGACAGACCCTGAGCTGCCCAGTCCCCTGAGTTAGGGGACCATGAGCGTGGGAACAGTGATTTTCCATTTGTGGACACTGAAATTGTCAGGGACCAGCTGTATCAGCTGAATGTTCACAAGTCCATGGGGCCTGATGGGATTCACCCCAGAGTACTAAGGAGCCCGGGGGATTTTTTGGCAGGACCCCTGTCAGTGACCTGCCAATGGTCTTGGGAGTCTGGGGAGGTCCCTACTGACTGGAAGCTAGTCAGTGTTATTCCAATTTACAAGAAAGGTGTGAGGGAAGACCCAGGGAACTACAGACCTGTTAGTCTAAACCTCGCTTCTTGGAAGAATTATGAAGATCATACTGGGTACTATTGAAAAGCATTTGAGGAATAATGCAATCATCAGGCACAGTCAACATGGGTTCACAAAGGGGAAGTCCTGTTTAACTAGTTTGATATCCTTCTATGATTAGGTCACCCACCTAGTGGATGAAGGGAAGGCGGTGGATGTAGTTTTTCTGGATTTTAGTCAGACTTCTGGTACTGTCCCTAACAGCATCCTTCTGGACAAGTTGTCCAACTGTGGGATGAGCAGGTTCATGGTGCGCTGGATGAAGGGCAGAGCTCAAAGGGTTGTAGTGATTGGGACTACATCTGGCTGGTGACTGGTCACCAGTGGTGTTCCTCAGGGTTCAATTCTAGGGCCAGTCCTGTTCAATATGTTTATCAATTATCTGGATGCAGGAGTTGAATCCACTATTAGCAAGTTTGCTGATGATACCAAATTGGGAGGTGCTGTTGACTCTCTTGAGGGACAGGATGCCTTGCAGAGGAATTTAGATAGATTGGAGCATTGGGCAATGATTAATGGGATGAAATTTAAGAAGTCCAAATGCTGGATTCTGCACCTGGGATGGGGTAACACCAGGCACAAGTCTAAATTGGGAGAGTAGTGGCTGGAGATCAGCCCTGCAGAAAGGGATCTGGGGGTGCTGGTCAGCAGCAGGCTCAGTAGGAGTCAGGAGTGTGCCCTGGCAGCCAAGAAGGCAAACCACATTCTGGGGTGCATCAAACACAGTGTAACCAGCTGGTCAAAAAAGGTGATTATCCTGCTGTATTCAGCGCTGGTGCAACCTCACCTTGAGTACTGTGTGCAGTTCTGGACTCCACAATTTAAGAAGGATGTGAAGGTCCTTGAATGTGTCCAGAGGAGGGCAACAAAGCTGGTGAAAGGGCTGTGTTGTGGTTTAAGCACAGCTGGCAACAAAGCACCGTGAGGCTGCTTGCTCACTCCTGCCCCCCAGTGGGATGTGGAGGAGAAAATATAATGAAAAGCTTGTGGGTCGACAAAAGGACAGAGAGGGACTGATTATGGTTATGGGCAAAAACCAGACTCAACTTGGGGGGCAAAAACAAAATCAATTTAATTTATTACCAATTGAATCAGAGCAGGATAATGAGAAGTAAAACCAAATCTTAAAACACCTTCCTCCCACCCCTCCCTCCTTCCCAGCTCAACTCCACTCCCGGTTTTCTCTACATCCTCCCCCCAAGCAGCACAGGGGGATGGGTAATGGGGTCAGTTCATCACACCTTGTCTCTGCTGCTCCTTCTTTCTCAGGGGGAGGACTCCTCACTCTTCCCCTGCTCCAGCAT
The DNA here is from genome assembly GCF_000737465.1 of Haliaeetus leucocephalus. Lineage (NCBI taxonomy): Eukaryota > Metazoa > Chordata > Aves > Accipitriformes > Accipitridae > Haliaeetus > Haliaeetus leucocephalus. The sequence continues at coordinate 1,165,812 of NW_010972625.1, forward strand.
GGGGTCACTCCCATGGGAGACAGTCCTACATGAACTACTCCAGTGTGGGCCCTTTCCATGGGCTGCAGTCCTTCAGGCACAGACTGCTCCAGTGCACACTTTTCTTATGGAGTCATGGCCATCTTGGGGAGCATCTCCCTGCTTTGGCATGGGGTTCTCCCTGGGCTGCAGGTGGGCATCTGTTCATCTCCATGGGTTGGGGGGGGACAGCCTGCCGTCTCACCACAGGCTGCAGGGACATCCCCTCCTCTGGTGCAGCTCCTCCCCCTCCTTCTTCACTGACGTTGCTGTCTGCAGAGGGGTTTCTCTCACCTTCCACTCCCCTCTCCACTGCAGATTTCCTTTCTTAAATACATTATCCCAGAGGTGCTACCACTGTTGCTGATTGGGTCTGACTTGGCCAGTGGTGGGTCCAACTTGGAGCCAGGGAAGCTTCTAGCAGCTTCTCACAGGAGCCACCTATGTAGCCCCTCCCCCACTACCAAAACCCTGCCACACAAACCCAAAACAGGCTGGAAGGCATGTCCTATGAGGAGCAGCTAAGAACTTTGGGCGTGTCTACTAGACAAGGAGGCTAAGGGGCAACCTCATTGCTCTCTACAGCTTCCTGAGGAGGGGACGTGGAAAGAGAGGTGGTGATCTCTTCTCCCTGCTATCCAGTGATAAGACACGTGGGAACATTCAAAGCTGTGCTGGGGTGGTTTAGACTGGATGTTGGGAAGCATTACTTTACCAAGAGGGTGGTCAAACACTGGAACAGGCTTCCTGGAGAGGTCGATGCCCCAAGGCTGTCAGCGTTTAAGAGGCGTTTGGACAATGCCCTTAACATACTTTAACTTTTGGTCAGGCAGTTGGACTAGATGATCATTGTAGGTCCCTTCCAACTGAAATATTCTATTCTAATTGTGGAGAAAGTTCAGTGCTCCACTCTAGTTGTTTCTGGATGAAAAATACCAATGTTACAAAAGCAATCAATTAATCTTGGTCTAAATAAAGGTGTTTCAGGTCTCATTAAGAAAAAAAAACAACCCCAAAACCCAACCCAAACAAACAAACAAAAAACCCAAACAGATTAGGAGTGCAGGAAAGTAACTAGGATGCAGAATTGGGCCTAATCACAAAACTGGAAATGCACTGAGTAAAACCTTGTTTTGGGGCATTTTATCTTATCAAAACATTGGTAATTCCAACCTCCAAATTAACTCTTGCATCTTAATAAAGACAGAGTGTCAAAGGCATGACGTAGTGACTAAGGATGAAAGTTTGTAGTTCCCCATACCTGACTGATCTTAATGTCCGTTTGCTTTACCCAAGATCGTCTTCGAGACACACTAGTTCATGAGACTTGCCATGCAGCCACCTGGCTGATCAATGGTGTTCGCGATGGACATGGACGATTCTGGAGATTTTATGCCAATAAATCAGCTGTGATTCATCCGGAACTGCCAGTAGTAACACGATGCCACAGCTATGAGATTAATTACAAATTCATCTATGAGTGTGTTCTGTGCAAATCTACGTGAGTAACGTTTTGATCTTGCATATGATTATGTATTAACTTTGTCTCTAACTTGGCAGTCTTCTGTCTCTAGAAATCATGGGTCTCTTAAACTGTGAAGCAGTTGGGATACTCTCCGAGTTGTCACTTCACATTTCCTGAGCCTACAGAACCTTGCTATGTGATTCCACATGTTTGTTTCCAGGTAGTTTCATTTCCAGTTCAGAGGTCAGGACAGGCAGAAGTGTCATCTGAGGACCATTGGTGGTGATGGAAGGTCTTTGGGAAGCAGTAAATGATCAGAATATGTGCCTCGGCTTTGAAGGACATGGCAGGGAAAGGTCACACCCACGTGGCTGCTCTCACTTTTCAAATATTGCTCAAATGATGTAAATCTGGATTCACTTCTTACTGTAGTTAATACTGAGTGAACTTGTGATGTTTTTTGACCACTTATCTCTGATTTCATGGTCAACACTCATCTTATTACAGGCTTTTTGGTAGGGGGTGGTACTTCCAGTCTTAACTAAGTACTACATCAGGAGTAATACTTGTGGGCCTACACTGATGGATCAATGGCTGGATCTGGTACAACCCTGTAGAATGCATGTAAGCAAAGTACTAGTATGTGTTGCAGAAATAAGGCATTCCAAGTTCTTTTGAAATCTGTAGACGTTTTATAAACTAACATCGTTGAATGTGCCATGACAACAGTCTAGGTTTGATCTAAGGAGAAACAATCTACAGAAGAGTGCTAGACTTGGCATGGTGGACTGAGTTATTTTTTATACGCTCATCCTTGTAAAGATGCTGAGGACTATCTGATGCCAAAAGAAGTCAGTTAGTAGTAACTGGAATTCAAAAGCAGAACAAGTCCTGATAAAAACTGGATATTAGAACAAAGTATCAGAGGAAGCTCTCTGGGTTTTCTATCTTGATGACTTTGAATTAAGACTAAACATTTTGACTAATCTTGTATCTTTGTTATGGTACTGCTAAGTAAAATGTAGAGACCAACAATATAACGATATCTATTGGTTTAAAACTCTACAAAAGCTACAGTCAGTTTTCTAGTTGATCTATCTCATGGACTCTTTCAGCTTGTGTATATACTAAAGGAAGAATAGATATCTGGAGCCACACAGATGTGAGCAGCACTGTGATATGAAGGGCTGAAGCTAGGACACAGCTCTACTGATAGATTGCAACATTGGTTGTCAGACTTCTGTCTTGCTTACTGCACTTGTGAAATGAGAGCTATTTATGTTGCTGAGATCAAACAGAATAAATAGTTGCTATAGTAATTTCAAAGACTTCTTACCTTTCATGGGTATAGAAGGTGTTGCCTTTTCTGGAATATCATAGCTGACCACAGGCTCAGTGGGAAAGCATGAAGTTTTGGGAACTCAGTTCTGCATAGCCCAGGAAAGTGGCTGACAATGGTGTGATTTTTTTTTTTTTTTTGAAGATTATTATTCCCCCCTCACTTTAGGGGCTAAATACATGCTTAGAAAGCATGCATGGGATTTTTTTTCTCAAGATCATATGAGCTACTTCCAGAAGCACTGGCAGGAAACAGTATTTCACATATCAAAGAATCTTCCTGAAGTGTTTAATATGATTATGCAATGTCTTAGTTGCTTAGATGCAACAGAGCATTGAGAAGTTTGATGGTGATGGCTTTGAGGAGAAACTCTGAGGGGTAGTTGATACATGGGTTGTGGAGGTGTTTTGAAATGTTGTAGCACTTCATACTAATAGACTAAAAGAGTCAGAGAAAGGAACCAAGCTGAAAAGGCAGTGGAAAAAGGTCTAGCATAAAGAAATGTGTAATACAGATTTGATTGTTCCACTGTGTGAAGTATGTAGTCTGTTTCCTGTTTTAAAATGCTAGCTTAGAAATCTGACCTAAGTAGCCTGGCAGAAGGTGAAAGGAGCCCTTTCCCATAAGTACTGTCTACTACATGTGTGAAATCAAAGTACTTATTCTTCCATTTCAGGATTGGACGTCATTCCAAGTCTCTGGACACAGAGCACTTCATGTGTGCCTTCTGTGGCGGGCAGCTGGTCCTGAGTCAGCCCACTCGGAAGGATGGCACTCCTGCTAGGACACATCTAATGCCCTTTGCAAAGTACGTGAAAGAAAACTATGGTCTTACTAAAAGAGAGCAGCATGAGCTGAATCATGCAGAAGTCATGCGGAAACTCAGTGCTGATTTTGCTTTAAAAACTAGGCTTCAAGATTCCCTGTAGTATCTCAATACTCTTCCTTTCTTGATCCCACTTAAATTTTGTATGTAGTAGTAAATGAGTCTAACATAAGTCTAAGAATGTGTTTTGGAGTATTCCAGGTCATTTTAATATTTTAGCATTGAATAATTCTAATAAAGAAGACCTTAAGACTATTTCTAAAATGGCAAGAGTGAGCAAGAAGTAATGATAGGAAGTCCACGGTGATGCACAAGTCAGGTTATCCTTCGTAGACTTAAGATAAACACTACCTATGCCTGGAAAGATGCAGTTCTAGGCCTTTCGTGAGACTGACTTGTTATGTCTGGAATTTTCTGAATGGTATTTACACATAGTGCTCCATAGGAGGTCTTCAGTGACTCCAGTGAGCAATAGATTTACTCTTTCATCTGGGTAGCTGATACGCTCTAGACTCTGTATATGTGCTGAAGAACTGCTAGATGTACATCTGTCTGGGATTGCCAGATGCAAGAAAATTCCAGGCCCACGAGTCAAAGTCCTCTGCTTCTGTCTGGATGACTTCCAGGCAGGAAAAGGGGCAGACTTGAGGAAGGCTTCAACATGGGTTCAGGTATTCTCCCAAGGAAAGTTTCTTGAGTGATCCTTGGCTGTTTTTGTTAAAAGTGGGTAGGAGGTAGATGATGCCTCGGATCTCTTAGAGAAAGCGTGAGTTTCTGCAAAGCCCTCTGGCCCTTAGTGAGATCAAAGCTCTTTCTGATTAAATTCTGATTGCAGTTGTGCCTCTAGCACTGAGATTTCATAGAAGCTAAAACAGATGCAAAAGGTCAGGTTGGGGAAAGTGAATTCAAACACTTTCCACCATGAAATGAGAAGGGCTAGTCAGATGACATAAGTCTTTCACGTAGAACATGCCTGAATGTGTGTTACAGTGTTTGGGTCTGCTGTGAACAAATTACTCGGGGGATTAGTAATTTTGAATAATCAATAAATGCCAATTTTATACCAACCATGACAATGAACCAGGCTTCTTTGTTTCAATTTAACCGTGGCTGTGTAGGTATAGTATGTGAAAACTTCTGATTTCTCCTAGCTAGTTTTGAGTTTCACCTACAGCAAGTCACCCTGCTTGCTGTTGAGAATACCTCTCCCTGCTCCCCATCTCCTGCCCTGTCTTTCACTCCCTTTATACGCCAGCTGAAAAAGAAATATTAGCAGCATATGAAGGAGTTTGAGCCGCTTCAGAAATAGTCAGTACTGAAGCACACTTCCTCTTGGCATCTTGATTGCCTGTGTGGAGTTGGATGTTCAAAGGGAGGGTCCCCCCTATGCATCATGCAGCTGATGCTACATTGAGTAAGTGGGTTGCACTCGTACTGTACCAGGCTCAAATGCGAAACCCCAACTGTCCAGGAATTTTGGAAGTGATCATGGACTGGCCAGAGGGCTGAAACTGTGGAGTGTTGCCAGAGGAGGGGACTCATACTGAAGAAGTCCTGCTGTGTAGTAAATCACCAGCAAATGAAAAGCAGTAAGCCCTGTCATATTGTGGGAAGACATTGGAGGTGGAAAGCTGCTGTGTGGGGTCCTACACAACAAGTTGCAGAAACTGCTGAAGGAAAAGATGAATCAAGTCAGTTTGAAGAAGTGAAAGCCATCCAGCTGGCTTTAGATATTGCTGAATGAGGAAAATTTCTATACTGACTCATGGATGGTGGCAAATGCTCTGTGGAGGTGGCTACAGCAATGGAAGCAGAGCAACTGGCAGCGCAGAGGTAAACCCATTGGGGCTACTGAATTGTGGCAAGATATTGCTGCTTGGGTAGAGAACCTGGTAGTAAGTTTGTCATGTAGATGCTTGCATACCCAAGAGTTGTGCCACTGAAGAACATCGAAACAATGAGCTGGTGGACCAGGCTGCTAGAATTGAAGTGTGTTGTGGTTTCAGCCCAGCTGGTAACAAAGCACCATGCAGCCGCTTGCTCACTCCCCCTACCCCGGCCACAGTGGGATGACGAGAAATATAAAGGCAGGCTTGTGGGTCGAGATAAGGACTGGGAGGGATCACTCCCCGCTTATGGTCACGGGCAAAAAGACAGGCTGAACTTGGGGAAGAAACAAAATCAGTTTAATTTACTACAAATCAAATCAAAACAAGGATAATGAGAAGTAAACCCAAATCTTAGAACACCTTCCCCCTACTCCTCCCTCCTTCCTGGCTCAACTCCTCTCCTGGTTTTCTCTCCCTCCTCCCCCTGGCAGTGCAGGGGAACAGGGGATGGGGGTTGGGGTCAGCTTGCCACACATTGTCTCTGCTGCTCCTTCTTCCTCAGGGGAAGGACTCCTCACTCTTCTCCCTGGTCCAGTGTGGGGTCCCTCCCATGGGAGACAGTCCTTCATGAACTTCTCCAATGTAAGTCCTTTCTGCAGGTTGCAGTTCTTCCTGAACTTCCCTGGCGTGTGTCCTTTCCGCAGGCTGATCTTCAGTCACACACTGCTCCAGGGTGGGCTTTCCCATGGAGTTACGGCCGTCTTCGGGGGCCTCCCCTCCCCTGCTCCCCTCCATGGGCTGCAGGGGGACAGCCTGCTGTCTCACCACGGGCTGCAGGGGCATCAACCTCCTCTGGCGCACCTCCTCCCCCTCCTTCTTCACTGACCTTGGTATCTGCAGAGGTGTTCCTCTCAAATTCCAATCCCCAACTCACTGCAGGTTCCCCTTCTGAAATCTGTTCTCCCAGAGGTGCTACCACTGTCACTGATGGGCTTGGCCTGGGCCAGAGGTGGGTCCAACTTGGAGCCGGGGGAGCTTTGAGCAGCTTCTCCCAGGAGCCACCCCTGTGGCCCCCTCCCCTGCTACCAAAAAAACCTGTGCCACACAAACCCATAATATATCTGGACTGGGAATATAAGAGTGAGCTATTTATAGCTTGATGAGCCCATGACACAAATGGGCTCGTGATCAAGGGGTGGACCTGACTGGTGATGCCATTGCACAGGTTCTCCATGAATGTCAGACGTGTCCTAATCACACAAGCTAAGCAACTAAAGGCTTTTTAGTATAGAGGATAATGGCTGAAATATCAATATGGGGAAGCCTGGCAGACTGATTATGTCACACTATCACAAACCTGCTATGGCAAGCAGTATGTACTTACAATGGTGGACATGACTACTGGATGATTGGAAACATACCCTGTGACCCATGCCACTGCTCAGAATACTACCTTGGGCCTTGAAAAGCAAGTTCTTTGGTGACGCAGCACCTCTGAAAGAATCGAATCAGACATTTTCAAAACAACCTCAGGAAGACTTGGGTGAAGGAACATGTCACTGACTGGGTGTATCACATCCCCTATCATGCACCAACCTGTGGGAAAATTGAACTATACAGCTGACTGTTAAAAACTACACTGAGAACAATGGGGTATGAATTTAGCAGAAGTCACTTGGCTACTTTAGAGGATCTGCCAGTTGACCTACCCCTGCACACTGGAAGGAGATAAAGTCCCTGTGATACATCTAAGGAACTGTCTGGGAAAAACTGTCTGGGTTACTCCTTCCTTGGGAATGGGCAAACCCATTTGTGGGATTGTTTTGCTCAAGGACCTGGGTGCACTTAGCGGGTAATGTGGAAAGACAGGGAAGTCCAATGTGTACCTCAAGGTGATTTTAATCTTGGGTGAAAATAACCTGTGATTTGAGTTGTGTGATGGCAGTGTTACGTGATGCTGTGTTACCACTGCTGTGGCTGCTGTGTGTCAAAGGTACTAATAGCAGGAAACCCTTGTTGGTAGCCAGACTAGGGGCAAGGGTAGAAGTTCATTGCAATATTAAACCCTATAGCCTGGCCCAAAGGGACCAGGAATGGAGATTGCAATTGATATACATTTAAATTGTAACAATCCATGATTTGAGTTGCATGTTATAGGAAGCACTATGGCAGAAACCACCTGAACCAATGAAGGATGAACCTCACAAGAAGCAGTGCAAATGCATCAGTGACCTTACTTGACCTGGTTTCGGTGCCCAATGGAACATGCAACACACCACCTCTCCTGTCCTGAGACACCACCGTAACAGATGGTCCCTAAAGCCATAGACTAAATGAATGCAATGAACATTTTATAGGCATTCATGGACATTTTACAGGGTGGTGGTCAATGAACTAAGGGAATGATATCTCTGTGTGTGTGTGTGTATATATATATATATACACACCATAGGATGGGAAGGGGGGTGATGGTGGTGAACGAGGATGATTGTGATAGTGTGGGACCTGAGCATGACATAAATGGTATGGAATAAGGGGTGGAAAATGTACTGATTTCGGCTGGGATAGAGTTAAATTTTTTGATAGTAGCTGGTATGGGGCTATGTTTTGTATTTGTGCTGAAAAGCGTTGATAATACAGGTAAGTTTTAGTTACTGCTGAGCAGTGCTTACACAAAGTCAAGGCCTTTTCTGCTTCTCACCCCACCCCACCAGCGAGTAGGCTGGGGGTGCACAAGAAATTGGGAGGGGACACAGCTGGGACAGCTGACCAAAGGGATATTCCAGACCACAGGATGTTATGCTCAGCATATAAAGCTGGTGGGTGGAGGTTGGCAGGGTGGCTGCCTGCGGCATGCCTGGGCATTGGTCAGTTGATAGTGAGCAAATGTTTTAATTTGCATTGCTTGTTTTTCTTGGGTTTTATTTTCCTCTTCCTTTGTTGGTTTTTTACTAACAATTTTTTTAAAAAAATTCTTTTTAATTATTAAACTGGCTTTATCTCAACCCACAAGTTTCTTTCTCACTTTTACTTTTCTGACTCTCCCCTCAGTCCCACTGTGGGAGAGTGAGCGAGTGGCTCTGTACTGCTTAGTTGCTGGCTGGGGTTAAACCATGACAAGAGTGAACTCATTTTTCAACCTGTGGCAGCCAGAGCTCCTGAAGAATGCCACAAGCAAGCAGGATATGCTGGAGCAGCTGGTAGCCCATGCCCCCAGCAAGCAGTGGGTAGAGGGGGCAGTCCTGCAACTGCCGGAGGCTGAGCCAAGCGCCTTGGCCGAGGAGGATGAGTGGGACGACAACAGTGACAAAGAGCTGTTGCAAGGGGAAGGCATCACCATCTACAACACCTGTGTCAACCCCTTGGTCCTGGAGCTCTTCCAGGACCCCCATGCTGGACCCCAGGAGGGGCCCAGCTGGCCCAGCAGCATGAGCACAGGACAAGGGCCCGTGACTGACTAGTAAGCCCCTGCAATGGTGGCCTTTGTTTTAAATAAACAGCTGTCAACACGTGAATGGATCAGCTGGTGGTGTAAATGTTTCTCTATGAGTTTAGAGTGTGAATGTCTGCCAGAGTTAGCCAGACCAGCATGACATCCTCTGCAGGCCCTGCAGGGGAATTCCTGCTCCAGTGCCTGAAGCAATGCAGCTGAGCTGTCATAAGCCTAACATGGAGCTAAAGCCATCCTCAAGATGATCTTAGCATCCACGATGAATTAAACCCCACAAAAGCTAAGACACAAACTGGGATTGGTTACTCCACAATGCCTAGCCCTAAATCTTGATGCTTTACCAATGTATCTGCCCAAGAAGTATAAGCACAAACACTTAAACCTCTAAGGACTTGGTGGTGCCCCAAACCCACCTAGTGGAGACTGTTCTATAATTGATAACCCATGATACACCCAACTGCTCCTTGCCAGGACAGTCTACATACTGCTGTGGCTAGCTCAGCTGTACAGTATACTAACGCTAACCCTGCTAACAAGACAGGTCAAGGTATAGCTCATAGGGCAAAAGAAATAGGCTATATTTTCTACAATAGAAAACTTCACAGAAGGGGATCTGAAATTATTGCTAGAAGGTGGATTTAGCAGTAAAGCGGAACAATAGAGCCCCCTTTAAGTTGGCCCTGGGGACATACCTACTGCCTGTCACCCTCCTCAGGGGCTATAAGCCTTCATAGCTAATGGACACATCAGCTGAAGATGAGATAAGTCATAACAAGGTAAGTGTGTACTGGAAGGAAGCATTCAGCTTACACCTGAAAGATGTCTGCCACCCTCCAGACCATCTGAAGCCCAACTCTAGCCAGCCACACCATAACTAGAAATAAGAGATGTAATCTTCACTCTTTGGTTTACAAGACTAATGTTTTTTTTATAAACGGAGTATTTTTAATAGTTGAGTATTTTATTTTCTAGTGCTCCAGTAATGGGAAAGAGAATTAGGGAGATGGTGAAGTAGGTAAGGGAAGCTGGTTGGCTGATAATGACAAATGGGTGTTCTTCTGGTTGGCTATCCAGTCATGTTAGGATGAAGAGGTTGGCAACTAAGATTCAGAATAGGAGCTGAGAGAGGAGGTAGGAAGCTATTGTGCATTGTTTGCATTTGTGGAGGAGTGGGTTTAGGAATAGGACTAATACTGAGGCAGCTAGGGCTAGTGCTCCTAGTTTGTTGGGGATTGAGTGTGGGATGGCATATGTGAATAGCAAGTATCATTCTGGCTAGATATGAGAGGGTGTGACTAGTGAGTTTGCTGTGGTGAAGTTCTCTGGGTCTCCTACTAAGCTAGGTGAGAATAAGGCTAAGTTTATTAGTGCGAGAAACATGAGTATGAATGCTAGAATGTCTTTTAGGGAGAAGTGAGGGTGGAATGGAATTTTGTTCCAGGTTGATATATTGCCTAGGGGCTTGTTTTAACCCAGTTCACGGAGAAAGGTGAGGTAGGGAGGTGAAGAAAGGGTTAATGTCTTAACGTAATTCCAGTATTGTTTACATATGAAAAAAGCATGAATAAAATGTGTATTGAGAACATGGTGAATATTTAGACTTCCCAGGTTCCCTGGTGCTAACAGAGAAGCAGGGGAGGACTTGTGCGATGACTCATCAAGCTCCTATCTTGAGGGGCTCTAGGTCTACAAGTGACAGCCAGACCCCTCTGTTTGCTGGCATTAAAGGGCTCAGATGCTCCTCTGATAGGAAGGACCTTTTCCTGAAGCATCTGCTCAGGAGCTGAGGTAGTGCTTCTAATTCTCTCACACAAAAGTAGCTGCTGATTTAGAAAAGGAAGATCTGAAGGAGGCGGCAGCTCCCATTCCTCCATCCCTTGCTGTCCCATGTCTCTGGGATGCAGCCAGTGTCCTGTAATTTGCTGCAGGGCTGACAGTGGCCTCACTGTTTCCCTTGCAGTTGACAAGGATCTCAGGGAGGCTCCACATGCTGAAGGACCAGTGCAATGCCTGGTGTCAGAAGGACGCCCTGGTCTACTCCGTTTGATCTCTGCCTGCCTCTTCAACACGTGGCTCTGGCTGAGGAGATGATTTTCTGTGCCCTGACCTCCTCTGCCCACACTGGCAGGGTGGGTGAGGGCAGGGAGAGGATCCGTGCTCACATTCTTGTAAACATTAAACCTGTGTTTCTTCTTAACTTGACCTGCTTTTTTGCACTATAGGCCTTTGAGGATCTGTGTCCTTTGGGCCCCAATTACAATGAAGGTGCCATCCCTCTCCCATGTTCTAGCATCAGAGGTGGAAATGATGAAGCTGGACCTCCTACCACAGCAGCTGGAGACGGGTGTCAGGGAGATGTAGGGTGCAACGATTATGGCCCAAAAGGCATAGTCCCAGGCTCTGTGTACACTAGCAACAACCTTGCATGTTAGATGGAGTCAGTGCTTGTGTGGGAAACTGAAACTGGTGGCTGACACAGGAGGTTTCTGTCCTGCACCAAGCAATGGGAGACCCTCTGTCCCTTGGGCTGTCTGCCAGAGGAGATGCAAACCCATGTCCTGTTACAGTCTTAGCCTGTGGTGGGCTGAGCTCCCTGACCACATCCCAGCTCGGACAACTCAATTCTGACCTCATAAAAGTTCTCAGCCAACCGCCGTGGTCTGTTCCTCATCTTCCACCCAAAAAGCTTATGCAGAGCCGTTGAGTGTTTTTAAACTGCTGTAGGTTTTCTTTTCTTCCTTGTGCAACTGCTCTTTGGTGGATATAGTACTGCCGGTCTCCTGTGCCAGAATAGCCCCTTCTCTAGGAGACATGCAGCTGGAGAAGCCAGGAGCTCACATCCCTGCAACTGTTGCTGTGCCTCAGCTCCCATCCTGCTCAAGGCAGTTCAGCAGTGAGTTTGCAAATGTTCAGATCCAAAGCGATTGTAAGAGCATTGCTAAGGTCTGGACTTATCCAGGAGCTTGGCTCTTTCCTGGAGAGATTTAAATGGGAAACCTCCCCATGGTGACTCTCTGGATTATAAGACCTTGTACCAACAGTGACAGCACCAGACAGATCATGGAAAATTGCCCATTTGGGCAGCAGTAGGTATTTGTTAGATTACCAATGCCAGAGGGCAGGATTGCTCCTAGGCCTGCTGCCAAACTGTTAACATCAGCAATGTTGCAAGAACACAGGTGAGGGGAATTCTTGGCCCAGATGCTCTTTAGCTAAAAAACAAGCCCAGTTCAACATATTTGCCGTTTCTTTCCTTCCTTGGAGTTTAAAAACACTTGGATCTGAGGTGACTTTGAGACACTTTTGGTGGTTCATCCAGCACATCTGCTGGAGTTGTGCCTGCAGGCTCAAGCGCAAGTCTTAACAGGACCTCTCTGTTCCATTTATAAATAATTGTAGCTGGATCTGCACGTCATCCAGATGTCCCAAGAGCTTATTTACAGACATAGATGCTTGGGTGTTTTCTGCCTGCAACTGTATCAAGCATCTGTGACTGTAAATCTGGCAGCTGGACATTGACTAATAAATAACTGTCCCACTGAAGTTTATGGCAGACAGAAGCCAGGATGTTGTGGCAGGCTGTACATAAGGGACGGGAGCTGGTGCAGAGGTGGCCAGGGAACCTTCTAGCAGTTCTCACAGGAGCCACCTGTGTAGCCCCTCCCCCACTACCAAAACCCTGCCCACACAAACCCAAAACAATCAACCAGATGGTGTCTGGTTTATCTACTGCAGTGCTTGTAAAATACAGGGTAATTGGCAAGAAATGGCTGCTGCTGTAGCCATAACCAATGAACTTGCAGTAACTGAACAAGTAAAAGATTCTGCTCAATTAGCAGACCGCTATGCCATAGTACTAGCTCTTAGAAACGGCACATAAACCGATTCCTATGCTATATGGGCTGGTGCTATAAAATGGCAAGGAAATTGCGCAAAACGAAACTGCCAGATTGGGAATTGAGATGTGTGGGGAAGAAGATATTGGGAACAAATATATGAGGTTGCCATCTCCTGTCCTATTGCTATAGGGCATGTAGCCGCCCATCAGAAAAATAGTACTCAGGTGGCCAATATGGCCGACCACTTAGCCAGTATAAATGTGGCAGGATTTTCCTCTACCCTGAGTGTTGAATGGTTAGGTAAATGGCTGCATGAATGGTTGGGATACACTGGTGCATGTGACCTATATTAGCATGCAGCAAGACGAGGCTGGCCAATTTCTAAACAACCAGCAGTTCAACTAGTGACCACTTGTGGTTTTTATAATGATATGAGATATTATCTTGTTAAAAGTCAACAACAAGCAAACCTCAGGGAAGGGAAAGCACTTTGGGGTACTTGGCAATTTGACTATAATGGACCCATGACATACCTCTGAAGGAAATTGATTATGACTGGAGTTGAAATAACAAGTGGTTTGGGTAGTGTTTACCCTACATACCTTGCATCTGGATTGGCAACTGTAACAGGAATAAACCAATGGCTTGCTTTGCAGCCAGTGCCGCAAGAGATACAGTCAGATAATGGTTCATCTTTTTAAAATAAAATAGTACAGGAATGGTGTCTTAAGCACCGAGTTAAGTGGACTTTCCACTGATGCTATTGGCCTCAGAGTAATAGTATAGTAGAAAAATGGAATGGTTGCTTAAATGTCAAAATGGCAATGCTAATTGGGGAAGGAACTTCTGTGAAGCTGTATGAGCACTGAACTCATGGCAGACTCCTAAAGGCAGTCCACTATATAGAGGTTATGAACAATTCCCTGTGCTGAACCAACACCAGCAGGATGCTTTGAATACCTCTGTGGCATCCAGGAGGTCAGGTAAGAAATCAACACGCGTCACACAGAGAACACTGGGTCACTTTCGAGCACTTTCGAGGGAAAGGAATATATGAAACTGTGGATGCTGTTGGAGTGAAATTAGTCATTACTGAGGCTTGGATATGATCCAAGACCTAAGTCTTCTTTCACTAGAAGTTCTAGAAACTGTTGAACTCCTGGATGAATAAGTGAAGAGCTGTTATTCACCCTGCATACTATGGAAAGTATCCATCTAGAAAGTACACAAAGTATTCTCTCAAAATTTGTTAATACTCTCTGTAGTAAAGTGCTACCACTGCAACTAATGTTAATATCAAAAAGACAGGAAACTTAATGTATTGGACAATTTTAATCCTTGTGTTGGGGAATTTGGCATTCTATCACATAAATGTATATATACATTGCAATAATCAAGCAAATCCACAGAAGCTGGTCACCTCTGGGGATAGTTGCGCTGTGCCCCTCCTGGCACAGACATGCACGCAGGACAGACAGCCCTCACCCAGGACATAGCGACTAAGGAATTTAATAAGGAGACAGGATAGGCTGTGCTGTTCAGGCGCAGGGTGCTGGCAGCTGGACTCCACAGCTGTCACTGTCCTGCGAGGCAGCTGCAGCGGAAAGCTCTGTGCAGAGCCTGACAAGCTGTCCTGAGGATGGAGGGCCATTGCCGGTGGCCTGGGGTGGACGGGAGGGTGGCAACGCCTATGGGGGAATGAGAGCTGTAGGCGAGGGGGTGGGCAAGGGTAGGTGCTCTGTGTCCCTTGTGCCTGGGACCTCCAGCCAGGGGAGAAGCTAGTGACTCTGCATCTGTGTCCTCTGATGGGGCAGGAGATGGGCTCTGTGTCTCCTTCTCCTGCAGTATCTCTGTCAGGTACATCTTCCCACTCTTCCTCCAGGTCTGCCAGATCAGCGTCACAGGTTACAGGGCCAACAGGGGCAGGCCCTTGGCTCTCCACCCTCGCTGCCAAGGCCTAGTCACTCAGGATGTCCTGAGCAGCGTCCATGGTATCTGCAGTGACAGTTTTGGCACCACCACCTGCAAGCTGGTGCATGGCTGCAGGTAAGGGAGAAGCCAATGGCTGAGCATCTGGAGGTGCTGATGAAGGTACAGTCACGCTGTGCCCCTCTTCATGGGGAGCTCCAGGCAATGGAGAAGTTGAGAAACTGGCGTCCTCAGGCAGTGATGGTATCGATGGAGGTGACTTCCTCCAGCTGACTCTGTCCTGAAAGGTCTTCAGACGTTTTGTCATTGCCCCCTTCCTGCAGCTCCTCCAGATGCTCCATCTCGATTTGCATGATCACAAGATGCTTTGGGGCATCCTTAGGCTGTCTGTGCAATGGCTTGCCATGGATAGGTTGTAAGGGTGGCAGACACCTAGCCACCAGCCGTGCCCTTTGTCAGTCCACCTTGCCAACGAGACCAGTGCACAGAGCTGGCCAGCAGCCCAGGTGCCCCCTGGAGCATGGGGATGAAGCCCTGGCTGAGCTGCAGGGGCCTCGCCACCCTTGGTGGTCTGCACCTGGGCTGTTCTTGTAGGTGTCACCAGACCAGTGGTGAGCGCAAGGTGTCCCTGTGCCGCCAGCTGCTGGTCAGGTCCCTGCCTTGTGGCTACAACACGACTCAGGACCCCTGACACAAAGAACTAGACCACTGGACTCCAGAGCCACATCATGGGTTGTGCAGCTGTGTGGGGCAGGCCCCTACCTCTCAGCCCTGATTGCCATGGCCCGGTCACCAAGGATGCCCCAAGCAGGTGGGACAAGTTCTTGGTGGCCACTGGCCATGGGGCCCACAGCATGTGCTCTGCCTCTCAGAGAAGATCCAGCGGTTGCTGCTGCTGGCAGAGTGGGAAGCTTCGTGACATTTGCAGATCCTGCTATTGGAGCTGCAAGTGTGTACTGGGGTGCAGGTGCCTGCATCACTTCAAGCCTTGGGAGAGGCAGCAAGGCCTGCAATGGGCACCCTTTCTTCTCGTGTGACCCTACTTGCAGGGCTGTGCCCTCCAGCCTGTCCATCTGCAAGAGAAGATGTGGAGAAAAGTCATGTGACTGGGGTTCTTTCCCCCCCATGTCCCACCGGGAAATCCCCTGTGGCAAGAACCTCCTGCCAGCTCTGAGGGCAGTGCTCAGCCCCACAGGTGGCTGCTGCCGTACTCCCAGAGCTGGATGGGGAGAGGGCTAGGCCCTGAGTGGCCCCCCCACCGGGTCTCAGGAGCATGCCCGGCACGCTCGGCCGTCCAGCCAGGCATTGCAAAGGCATCTCAGCTTGTGGGGGGGGGGCGCCTGCTCGCACCTGTCCCCTCCAGCACCTCCTGCCTTCCCATCGGCACCTGCCAGGGTCAGGGAGACGTTCGGCCCTGCCTCCTTCAAGGTCCCTAACTGTGTGCAATGGCTGCAAGTGCTCTGTGAGCTCGCTGGACAGGGGAGAGGTGGCAGCCTGTGGTCCGGCTGCGCTGCGGTGCTGCCTGCAGTGCACCTGTGGGGAGAAAGAGGACGCGCCCGATGGAGGCAGCTGTGTTGGCACAGCAGCCCCCTCCGCAGTGCCGTTAAGCATGGTCTTGGCTTCGAGGCAGCTCCTGGCCACCACAGCCAGGCTGAACTCGGCTCTGCGCTGCTCTCTGCCTCTGGGGCACTGCTGCGGGGCTGCACAGACCATGGCTGTCCCGGAGCCAGCCCTGCCCCAGAGAAACCCCTGAGGCACGGCATGGCTATGCCTGGGCCAGAGACCCTCAGGGCTGGCCGTCTCGACCTCAGCCGTCCCTGTATCTCACCACCCGCCTCTCCCTCCAGACCCATCCCTCACCTGGTGGCACTCCTGCAGGTGCCACAGCACCTCATTGGGTTTGGAGCGAGTATTTCCCTCGTGCTTCTTGGGCATCTTTGGGGTCCTCGGTTGGACACCTGCTACGGCCACCCAGGGGAGATGTTGCCTCGTGATGGAGCTGCTCTCCTGGGAGTGGGCACCCTAAGGCTCTGGCCCCATAAGAGCCCCCACGGCTGCCATGTGGGGCCTTCTGTCATAGTGCCTCTGGGGATGATGTCAGCCCTGGTCACAAAGGCCTGGCTGTCACCACGGAGAGACCCACGCCTGTGTGAGGGCACCCCCCAGGGGACACAGACTCACAAGCCCACAGCAGGGCGTGGGTAGGGAGGCACCTCTGGCATCTTCTAGTCCAGCCACACTCTCACACCTCTGTGGCCTTTGCTGGACATTTTCGCAGAGGTGTCCCCAGCCTTGCTGCAGGCTGAGCTGTGGCTGAGTGTTGAGGAGTCAGCTAGCACAGGCTGGTGCCAGCTGGCATCAGCCATATCCAGCACAGGGCAACCCCAGTGTTCTCACACAGAGGCCAGACCTGCAGCCCC
>NW_010972626.1:0-1430 GCF_000737465.1 Haliaeetus leucocephalus
GGCGGGGAAAGAGGCGGATGCAGATCAGGACAAGGAGATGGAAAAGGAAAAAAACAGCGACTGGCTGCAGGACAAAGACGGGGGGCAGGGGGGGGGAGAGAGAGAGGGAGCAGGACAAGAACGCAGAGAGAAAAAGAAAAGGGGGCAGTCGAACGAGAGAGAGAAAGGGGGAGAGGAAGAGGGAGCAGGACAAGAAAATAGACAGAAGAGAAGAGGTACAGAGAAGCAAAAAAAAAACCCAAATCCAACCACAAACATCACAGCAGCACGGGAAAGAATGGGAAAAATTAAAAAAACAGGGACAGGGAACCAGACAGATAGCGATGGAGAAAGGAATAAAGTTGCGATGGACTACAGGGCAGAGTGGGAGGAATTAAAGAATCCGGACAGAAAGAGACGAAGAAAGACGTCCCAAAGATCCCGTCTCCGCAGGGAAGCCACAATTCCAACAGGCTCTTTCTCTCACCAGGATTTGGAGACAGCCAAGCGACGGAGCCGCACATCCCTCCGCATCGCTCCCCCGCCCCACCGGTCCCTCCCCTCCCGCTCCGAACGGCCGCGAGTCCGGAGCGCCCCCAGCCCGCGCTCCCCGGCGCCCCCCCCTTCCCCTTCCTCTTCCCCTTCCGCCCAGACCAGCCCTCCCAGCTCCCCGGTGCACGCACCCCACAGCCCCCGCCCTCCCGCCAGCGCGCCCGGGCTCGGCCCAGAGACGCCCGAAGACCCCTCCGAGGCAGCCCTCGCTGCCCGCTCCCCTCCGGACGCACCGCAGCCGGCGGCAGACCTCCCGACATCCGCGGCCTCCCCGGCGCCCCTGCCCCTCCGCGTCGGGCGGTCCCGACCCTCACCCGCTGTCGGCGAGAAGAAAGCAGGCTGCTCCCGGGAGCAGCGGGAGGGGAGAGGCCGCTCCGCCGGGGCCGGAACCGGGGCCGGTCCGTCCGTCCTCCCGCCCGGGGCTGCGCCGGCCGCCGCGCTTCCGGCGCCTCTTGCGTCATCGCGCTGCGCCGCAGAGAGGGCCCGGCTGCCGTCATGGTGCAGCTCGGTGAGTGAGTGAGTGAGTGCGCGCGGGCGCGGCCCGCCGGTCCCGGTCCCGGTCCCGGTCCCGGTCCCGGTCCCTCACCGCCTCGCGCTCTCTTCGCAGGCAGCCGCCTCCTGAAGAGCTACCGCGGCGGGCACGTCGTGATCCGCTTCGCTCTCGGAGGCTGCGCCAACCGGCCCTTCTTCCGCATCGTGGCAGCGCACAGCCGGCGCGCCCGCGACGGGAAGTACCTGGAGCAGCTGGGCTGCCTCGACCCGCTGCCCAACGCCCACGGCGAGAGGGTGGCGGGGCTCAACCTGGAGCGGCTGCGCCACTGGCTGGGCTGCGGCGCGCAGCTCTCCCGGCCCGCGGAGAAGCTCCTGGGTAGGCCCGGGGTGGGCGTCCGGGAGCGGGG
>NW_010972626.1:1670-9218 GCF_000737465.1 Haliaeetus leucocephalus
CCCGGCCCGAGGATGCGCCCTGCCCGGTCAGCACACTTGTCCGCATTAAAGTGTCGTTTGCACGCTCCACACTGTGCATGTGCTGCTCTCTCCGGACTCGGCTCCGAAAAGGTTACTACCGTTGCTGCCAGATTTGGTGCAGCAAATACAAATGACGATGTAGGTGCCGGACCATTCCAGGAGGCATATATGGCTTTTCCTAAAGGCACGTGATTACCTCTGGTGTATCGCTTTCCGCAGCAATGGCGTGAGTACTGCCAGCTTCCGTTTGCCTGCTGCGCTCGTGAAGTGTTTTGACTCCTGGCGCCGATTTACTGTAACAGGGCTGGTCCATGGTCCAGGAGAGGCCTGGTGCAGACAAATGCAAATGGGACTGCAGCTGCGTTTCTGTTTAGTTTGTCCAGAGAGGGTCTGGGCCTACTTGTTCATTTACAAGCAGAAGGGAATGATTTCAGTCTCGGGTAAAGAGGGAGTGGGGTTTGCATGAAGTGAGGTGAGAGCCTTCATCACGTACTTGACCCTATGCTGAGAAGCAAGAAACCCACTGAAGTCTCTCTCCTACCTTAGATATGCCTCTTGCTTTTGGGGATTTCCTTTGGCACAACTCTTACACAACTCTACAAAGGTCATGCAAAGACAAGTTTTCACTTTTACATCCCAGTAAGGCTTGTAGTGTAACCTCCCCAACAAAGGAAGAATAGACAAAACACTCTTAAGAAAGGGGCTGGCTTGCTTTTAACAGAATCACAATACTGAGCATGGGTGGTTTTATTTCTGCTTACAGGTGAAAGATCAGATGATTAAAAACCGATTCGTTGAAGTGGATGAGGCTGTGAAAGGTGGTGTTGCTTTTCTAATCGTCCCGCCTTCTTCCATGTATTTGATATGTACAGAGTCACATTTTATATAAAATGGTGGCTGTACTCTGGTACAGGGTTTCTAGGAAGTTCCTCTCTAGCTTACTCTAGATTTCCTTGCTTCAAAGGTAAAGGTTTGCATCTGCATTGTTCTTCCAATCGTCATCTAAAGGTACCAGACAGCTCTCCCTTTGTGGAGCTTTCTGCTTTGAACACAAGAAGGTAGTTTGTAAGGTTTCTTTTGAGACAGTTTCGTGGAGGCCTGGCTTTTTTGCCTATTAAAAAAAACCCCAAACTACTTTGTTATTAAATAAAGCATCCCATAATCATACATGAGGCAGTAAAGCAGGTGCTTTCACATCCTTTTGAATACGTAAGTGCTACAGGGTGCTCTGTAATGCAGTAGGGTGAGTGGCTATTAGCATCAGACTCTACTGTTGCAAGACACAGTAAGAACACCAGGTAAATGAAGGAAGTAATAAGAGGAGAGTCTGGCCGTGCTGAGGTTGTGCTTTCCGCAGTGGCTCCTCTCAGCTTTTCTCTTGCCCAGCCTATTGTCTTAAGGCACCTGCTACACTGAGAAACAACATGCAACTGATTGGAGACTTACAGAAAATGTGTGTTTCTCCTCACCTAACTCCTTCCTTGTCTGTGCAAGCAGTGGGCCTGTTTCTTTTTGTGGACCAAACAAGTAACTCAGGGTTCCTAAATTGCTGCACATGGATCAGAAGAATAATTTGTGCAACAATGCACAGTCTCTAGGCCACACTAAACCCAGCCTGCCATAGAAACAGTGGATTTTTCTGCGCAGAGTACTGTGCACCAGTACAGGACAGCCCCAGCTTTAAAAAAGAAAAAAAAAGCATACTAAGCTTATAAAGCATAATTCTCAAATAGCTGCTCTGATGCTGTCAGTGGGTGAAGGCTGCGAACAAATTACAGAGCAATTCCAGTGTCTTGCAAATGGCGAGAGTGCAGTGCTGGAAAAAGGGTATGGCTGAGGCCTCTGGAGTTTGCTAGAGAAAACCAGTAGCAGTTAGCTATGACCACTGAATACAACTTTGGCTTTCGGCTGAACCTGCCTTTCAAGAGATTAGTTGATACTTTTCTTCAGAGCCATGATGACCTGTTGCTTAAGGGGGCTGTACGTGGCAACGTAACGTACAGGGATCCAAGTTCAAGGGTGTATGTGTTGCTGTAGATGCTGCACTACATACTTTCTCTAGAGCAAGGGCTAGGGCAAAAGGAGAAAGAATTTTCCTTTTCTTGGCAGGAAGCAGCTATTAAACTCATTCAGCTATATTGTCACCTTCCCCTATTTCCCCTGAAAGTTGTGTGGGCTAAACAAAACAGCTGCATACAAGGAGTGAGCATAAGTCAGAAGCAGAGTATCATCAGGCTGACGCACAGCAAAAACTAGGCTTGAAGAAAGCCACAAGTGAAGCTCGAATCTCTAGCATAGTAATTCTTCATAGCATTTGATAGCAATACGGTTAAATTCCTCATTGTTTAAGTAGCTCTTGTAAGCTTGGTTAGCACTGTACTCACACAAACCAAAATCTTCATTTCTGCTCTGACGTTGTGATTTCCTCTGCTGGCCGTTCTGTTGGCTATTGCAACAAAATTTGTTATCCTTTGTTCGAGAAAGCTATCGCTGGATCCTAGAAAAAGCAAAAACAAAACAAAACAAACAAAAAGAGCTTACATACAGCTTATATATGCAGCGAATACTGCATCATCCCCATTGTAGACTGCTCCTCAGTCTGCAGACTGCTACTCCGTGCGTATTTTGCATTTGAATTAATCTGATTAACATTACTTCATTGCCTGCTTTCTTCCTGCTCCTGGAATACTTCTGTGTTCCATACACTAGGCAAGCTGATGAAGCAGTCTCCCCTTTACTTACTGCTAACTATTAGTGCTATTTGGGTATTGGACTATGCTGTTGCCTTTGAGATCTAAAGTAAAACTCCTTGGCTAGCACTGTGGGAGGGGGTTTTAGGCAGCAAGCTGCACACATCAAAAATTCTCATTATTCCATGCATTTATCGTTTCTGCACAGGATATACAAGAGAGAGCGAGCGCACGTTGGCAAGGCTTTTAACATGAAGAACTCCTTGTACAGCATAGAATGCTGTCTTCCCAGAACTTTCAAACCCGTTAGGCGACAGCATGGACAGCAATACCGAGGAATCTAAGGATTCCAGTAAAAGACCACTAGTCTGTCCCGGTGCTGCTGCCCTACAGCTTTTGCTGTTGTCTTGGGTGTTGCAGCCTGCATTTGCCACCCTAAATGCAGGCCCACTTTCACTAGCACCTTCCCTTCCACTCACCCTGCTTACAGAAGCGCAGCCTGGGGCAGAGGAACAGCAATGGAAAGTTGCTGCAGCCAAATGAATCGTTATGTCTTAACAACCAGAGGTATGGAAAATGTCAATTTAGATAAATTAAACAGATGCTGGAGATTTCCCTTGGCATTTCAGCTCCAGTAGTCATAGAATTCTCAAGACGTTTATTGTACTTAATGCAATCCATTGGGTGGTGTTATGGTAATGGCATCTAAAAGTCTCTCACTAAGGCTGTCATCCAGTCTGAGGGAGGGAGAACATACAGTAAGAAAGCCACCTTTCACCTGAAGACAAATTCTTTTTTTAATAAAATAAAGTGCATCTCCTGTAGAGTACCAGATGACTAACTACTTGTCAGTAGAAAATAAATTGTCTAGACTCTTTTCAAGCAGCTCCCAATATAGCTTTTCTTTTTATATATATACAGTCATGCAATTTGATTTGATTCTTGAGAAGACTTATTTTCTTCATTCAAGGATACAGCAAACGTTCCAAACTCATTAGGTTGTCTTTTTTGGGAGACATGGCAGAGGTCAAGTGAACTGCAGGCACACGCTGAAATGGTTACAGCTAGCTTAATTACAAATGTGAGACAATTGATTAGGTGCTTTCTCTGTCCCTCTCCCCATTTTCCCTACTTATGTACATCTGTTATAAATACATTTATGAACATCCACAAATAATTGCCATCAAGCAACCTTTAATGATAAGGACTTAATCAAAATTAACCTTTAGGCACTGCTGAAGAGATTCAACTACAGCACGGCGTAAAATCACTTTCCTGCCTAAACTCATGCATCTTACTTCTAAACAGCAGCTTGCAGATTTAGAATATTTGAAGGGTTTGGATTCCAAAAGGTAAACATCACTTTGCAGCTCACAGTTCAACAGTGACCACATACAGTAATTTCTGTAAAACACAAAATGTATGACAAAGGAAGAGAATAAGCAAGTAAGCAGTGCCTCTTCTTTAAGTTAGTTTCTATGGATTTGGTGCGACTTCCAACACTGCATGATGGTGGCAGGCTCTGGGTTCTTTCCAGACGCCACCAGTATTGCTCAAAGCCCCAAATTAACATACATTGATGTTGACTTAAAAGTACTATGTATGTAAACACTATATAAATACATATGCAAAACAAAGTCCATATCCTCTAAAATAGAAAATGTGATATATATTCTATTGGGCAATGCATACAGGCAATAGCAGTAGTTTTATAACTATATAAATGTATTTCACCAGGTTATTTACATAGGGAAGCAGAGACAAACATTACGATGAAATACATTGATTTCATAATTCTGTGAATCTTTTGAAGATCCTCGCTTGCAACAAAATGATCTGCAACTCCAGCTACCTAGGAAAGTAAAGTGCTCATGATCCATTTAGTGCAATAATGCTGGCTACAAAACTTAAGAGGAGAAAACATTTTAAGAACTAGTACCGCATTAACTAGTGGGACCAAACAAAAAAAAAAAAAAGAAAAATCATTTTTTAGTTTAAAAGTTCGATAAGGAAGAGAAATTAAGGTTACACAGCAGACCAACATGAAAAGAAAAATTCTCCAAAGTCAAGTCTTTAGATTGTCAGAAATCGGAAGTGCCAAATGTACAGTTTCTCAGGCTATTTTGTTCCAGCTTCATCCTGAACATTCTTGGAGACAGCTGTCCCATAATCCAGGAAACGGCATGTCACAGATACTCCTGCAGATATGACACTACGTAAGCCCAAACAAAGAAAAGAAAGATGAACAGACTCACCAATCTGACAGTCCTTTACCTCTGAGTGCTTAACTTCAGCGTTCCTCCATTTAAGTAAATAACGAGTAGCATGAAACTTGCTTCTCAAATAAAAAAAAGTAATAGGGATGGATGATAAAAACAAGGGGTTCTTACAAGCTGTGCATTACGCTTTCAGCACTGGGGTATAGTAAGCCACAACAGCTAAAGATTGCACAAGTTATTTCATCTTGGCATCACAGATCAAGCACCAGAACAAACTTAGGTGAACAGTCAAGTACAACTCATTTAAAAGGAGTGACACTCCAGAGAAAACCCTTCTGCACCCAAAGACAAGGTGAGCAAAAATAACCTCCAGAGGGATGCCATGCACAGCACACGTAAACACCAAAATGCCCCATCAGCCCTGGTAAACCTTGGCTGTCTACCCAAATACAGAGGGAGGCTGACAGTGATCCTAGAAAGTTTTATTTCTGTTTTCGTCTTTGCTCTCAAGACTTAAAAGACTCCCGGGCTTAACTGGAACTTATATGAGACCTCACACTTACCACCTTCCAAAATCAGAATAATTAAGAATTCTCACAGATAATGAAACCCAAAGCCCTTTTTTACTAGTTTCAGTGAGAGACGGAAGATGCAGCTCTAGCTGACAAGTACTTTATCACCGATCCCATGCAGATTTTAAAATGTCACAAGGTACAACTGAATGAAAAACAAGGATGATGTGCTACAGGCTTTCACACAAATTATTTTTCTTACATTCTCAACTTTGAGAGTAAGCTTCTACCCAAAGGAAGTTGACGCAAAAAGACCCTTCTCCCCAAAGGTGGCTTATGGACAACTGCCTGTCCTCCTGCTAAGTCATCACAAGCCCTTGTAGTCTTAGTTAAAAGTCTAACGTGGAAGCAAATATGCACATATTGGCAACCACCACCATGGACCACAGCCAGAACCTACAGAGCAGGGTTTGCAAGCCAGGCCACTGCGGTTTCACCCCACAGTGGCTTCTTGGAGCAGTTCTGCTGGCAGGAGCTCTGCGCACCCAGGAGCCTGGCTGTGGCACTTGACAGAGTAAGCCACCTGAGCAAGACCAGTCACTCTCTGCCTTTCCCAAGTTTTGAAAAGCACCCATCCAGAGCCAGGCCTACCACAGGCAGAGACCGGGACCCGCAGGTTGGTTCCGCCGCTCCCTGAGGCCTCACGGGAGTCACTACTGCCCTCGGCAAGTGAGGTCCAGGCTGCTCCGCCGGGCTGTGAGATGGGACCTTCTGCCCACGAAGCCGGCGGAGCACTGCAGCCCCAGCGCTCCGACAGCGGCAGTGCCTGCAGGGGCATGTGCAGCCCCGCAGCTCGCTGCCACCTGAGAGATAGTGGTCGCCCTGCCCGGGCGCCAGGCTTCCGGGTCCCCTGCCTCAGGCCGGACAACGCCACTCATCCCGCCAGGAACGACTGACGGCACTGCGGGGCAGCTGGAGGGAATGGCCCCGCACTGGCACCACCGCTTCCTGTTGCCGTGGCCCTAGGGGCACAGATGGGCCTTTGCCGCCACAGGGGAAGGATGAGCGGTGCCAGGTGCCGCCAACTCGCCCCTTGGCTCCCGCGGGCAGGGGAAAGCTCGGCGAAGCCAGCGCAGACCTTCTCGCCATTTGCCAGGCCCACTGCTGCCATCCCGGGGTGGGGCACGAGCCCACCGTGCCGCGATGGGGAGGCCGAGGGCAACGCAATGAGGCAGCGGAGGCTGTGGCGGCTTCTCCCATTTATTCGTTCCGCGCGCGGGGCAAGAGCGGGCGCTGCTCCTCAGCGGGTGGCAGCTCCTCGGCAAGCGGCGACTCGTAGGTGACGCAGAGGGAAGAGAAGAGACAGCCCAGGAAGGATACCAGGCTGGCGAAGTACATGGCGCCGCTGGCGCTGCCCACAGCCGCCGTCAGTGGCCCCATGGCCAGGGCCACGAGGATCTGTGCCAGGAAGTACTGACAGCTCAGCAGGGAGATGTCAACGCCCATCCCACGCCGTGTGCCCTCCGCCTGCGAGCCTACGAACTGTAGGGGACACAGCGTAAGGGGGCGCAGCGGAAGCCCCTCTCCCCTCCCCAGCCTGGGGCTCACCTCGCAGCTCTGGTAGTAGTCGCAGAGCAGGGAGTAGGGCAGCGTGCAGAGCGTGGCGAAGAGGATGCCGTAGGTAGCGCAGAGTGACAGCACTATGTAGATGTTTCTGGAGAGCGTGGCCAGCCCCGTGCCCAGCCCGAAGGCCAAATAGGCCACAAAGTACAGTGTCCGTGTGCTGAACCGCTCCTCCAGCTTCTCCAGTGCAGCTGCAAGACAATGGCAAGGCATTCGGGGTGAACCGTGGCCCTCCCCAACGCTAGCCCATCATTCGACCTAAGGGGTGCACTTTCAGGCCCCACAGCCCAGCTTTTAGGCAGCCACATCTCAGCGGCAACCGTTACACCTTTGACTAACTGGTGGCTCACACGTGAATGCCAAGGACCCCACTTCCAAACCCCACTGCCACAATGCAGCCTTGCTGCCCTACCTGTGTGGAGGACACGGCAGAGCTGAAGGCTGGCAGTGCCCCTGTCCCAGAGGGGTAAATGGGAATTGTTG
>NW_010972626.1:9228-19899 GCF_000737465.1 Haliaeetus leucocephalus
GGGGGGTGGCAGGGGGAGGGCGGACGCATGACACACACAAGGTGCTGGTGTGGTGCATGATACCGGGGCGTTCTGCTGGGGGCACACAGGCACTAAGGGCTGCTGCGCCAGAACTGTGCCTACGGTGGCTGCGTGTATTTCTGGATTCAACGTACATTGAAAATGCCACTTGTGAAAGGAACTATATACTAACAGAGATGTGTTTTCACCAGACTGCTGACCTCATCTGCTGTCAGTGCAGGCCAAGCTAACTAGCAGAGATAATACGGTAAAAAAGAACACTCTGCTTCAGCACTCCTGCCATGTGGTAGGCTACGTGCAACATAAAGGGTGGACTACTTGTTGCAGAAACACCGCTTAAAGAACGGGTGCATCTTTCTCACAGCAGTGGTTAAGATGGCTGTACTAAGTACCTGAATAGAAAGCAGCACTGAATGCATAGATGCACATTCCCCAGCAGCCCATGGTGACCCCAGCGTTGTACTTCTGATACTCATCTGAGTTGTGAGGTGCTTTTGGATTCCCTTGAAACACTACTTCTCCCATGAAGTCGGTATAGAAGAGTAACATCCCCTCAAACGAAAGCCATCCTGAAAGAAGCCAGAAGTAGCCCATTAGGATTGCAGAGTATCTGTTTCCCCTTGTCAGCTTAGGGGATGGTATTAGCTATATTGCAAATTGCAACTGAAGACAGGTTGTGCAACATCAGTATTACATAATGTTCAGCCACATTTATCTGAGACTGCTGTTCCCTGTGCATTATGCTACCATGTTTGTCAAAGACATTCAGGATTTTAAAGACCAAGAGTTATCCTTTGAATGCCTAAGTGGAATCCTAGAGGCTGACTGCAGGCCACAGAATACTGGTTTAGCAAGACAGAAAAATAGATTACAGCAGTCTGAGCTGCCTTCAGGTTTTGACAGGACACAATGCTCAGTTTCACAGAGTGTCTCATGACATCGTCATTTCAGGTTGCTGTTGTCCTCCCACACAGAACTGGAAGGAGTGCTTCTTATGTCATGGTTGCAGTCTCTAGAGCGCCTCCAACACAGTTAAAAACTCCTACTCACAAACCAACGTCAGGGCCACTGATGCAGGCAATCTCTTAATTCCTTTCACAGCCAATGAGTATTAACTACCTGTCACCTTCTGACCAATTTTGTGTAAACTGGATTGCTTGCAAGCCCTTCCTAACCATCAGTCAAGCACTGGTAAGCGTAAAGGTAACAGTGCAGTGGTTACGGGCACTCCTGCAGCGTCGCGTTCCGCGCCTGTTCTGGGACCCCCTATAAACATGCTGTCAAAGGGAGGAAAGTGGACGCCGGTCTCAGGTGTGAGCAGGGAAATACAACTAATCTCGTCTTTCTGCTCAGTAATGCCAGTTTCAGAGCACTAAAAAAAATATAAAAAGAAGGTCAATAGTTTCAAGTTCTCGGTTCAGTGGAGTTTGTCATTCTGTTGTAAATATTCCATTTAACAGAGGCGATGATTTAGGCCATTGTTATTCCCTCTCAAGGAATGTAGGCTTTACTGTTTTGTTGGGTTTTGGTTTTTTTTCCCTTTCTCAGTGTTCTAAGAAACTAAATACCAGAAAGTACCTTATTGGTGAGTGTACATGGAACAAATCATGTCCCTCTAGTTAGCAGCTATTGCAGCAATAGATAAAATATTTAAAAACATTCACCCGAGGTAGACTTTACTTTACGCTGAAAGCAAGATGGCACTTTCTGAATACCTAGGAAGTGGTTGATGCAGAGGTTACGAAGAGCCTTGGGCATCTGGCAGATGGTCGAACAAAGAAGTTTCACGGAGAGTGGTTGCTCAGAGGTGTCACCTGATCCATTCAGCTCGCTCTCATACTTAACACCATTCAGCAAGATATTAGCAACCTGCACCATAAGAACTCCCAGGTCAGCAAAGACAGTAAGAAAAACCTAAACATTCTTTGAGCAAACCTATGCAGTATTACACGCCTATCTGACCACCTGAAAGTTAAACTCTGCTGCTGCAGTATGTTAACTTGGAGATAAAGAACAGTGTATTTAGCTAAGCTGTAAATTCAGCCTTTGAACAAGTGTTAAATGGCACCACTGCGCTGCAGCTTTCAGTATACTTCAAACAGTACTCTTCACTTTCCTAGGGTATTTGGCAACCACATCCAGATGCTAGCATAGGGAAGGCATAAATTCCACTGCTTTTAATAGGAGCTGTACCCACATTCACGTGGATTTGGTTCGTGAAGTTTTAGAGACACAGAGGAAGAAGAGGCCAGTTTAAATTGAAACACATTCTCACTGCCTGCTAACCTTGATGCTCAATCTCTATGTGCACAGCATGTAAAATTCTGGCCCTGATGAAGTCTCCTCTCACAAACTGGGTCAAAGTACAGCAACAGCAACAAACAAACAAAACAAAACAAAGCAAACAAACAAAAAAACCCCACCACTACCACCACCCCACAAAAAAAAACAAACCAAAAAACAACAGGACAGTTTACCTCATCCCGGATCATAAAAAAATGGGCCAGCATACAGAGGTCTCAGACATTCCAAGTTATCATCAACAGTGGGAGGTGAGATCAGAGTCTTATCCCTGGGTAAGGGAAACCTCACCTCCCTGATGGAACCAGATGTAATGACTGCCATAAGGAGAAGCTCATGGGAGAATCCTATCCCTGGCCCTATCTTGCGGGTATTTCTGTGGAAAGGGAAGATACAGGCTCAATAAAAATGTGTTTTTTTTCTGCTCTCACGTGGTAGGCCCCTGGGTGGTAAAGCGAGGCTAAAAATACTGACCTAACTTTCACACGTGGCCCGCTGAGAGCGGAACGCTCCCATTTCTGCCATCTTTAACAAAGACAGTTGACAGACTGCCAGTCATAATTCACATCCTACCCACTATTTTACCAATAAAGTCATAGCAGGTATGCTGTTCCCATAATGACTTTTATGAGCAAACTATCATGAGCATTCTTTAATAATGAATTTGTGCACCACACATTTAAAAATATATGAAGAGATTAAATGAATGCTCAGGTTTACATGGTCATATCATTGATGTTCTGCCCTTACCTGTTGGCTGAAGGTTACATTTCTTCTTCTGCTATTTTCTGGACAGTGTCCTGTTACGATATCTGGAATGGCCAAGGTCTGAGGTCTTTTCAGGATCCCCGACGACCGTGGCTTTGTCGCATCCAGTGAGCCCACTCTTAGCACCTCGCCATCAGGCCCCGGCGTTATGCTGCTCTCCCCTTGCTCCAGAACTCCATTTTCTCCTTGGTAACAGCCATCAGGCACCCGAGGAAAACTGACACTGACAGGCTGCCTGGGCAAGCTAGCTGGAAGTGCTAAGTAGCTGTTGTGCCCGCCTGTAAAACAGTCTATAAGCACGCTGTCAATATTTGAAGTCCCAAATGATGATGCAAACTCATTAATTCCCGTCAAGGAATTATCTCTGCTGACAAAACTGCCATATTTGGGTGTAAGTGGGCTGAGGGGGGAAACTGGACTCGTAAAACTTGCATATAAGTGAGCTGAGTTATGAGAAGCAAAGTTTTCATTTACACCCTCCTCAAAGAAGAAAGGTGGAGAAGGAGGGAGAGGAAGACTTGGACTCTTCATCACCTTTTTCTTCCTGCTAAAGGACCTTAAGGGTCTTTCTGGAATGCTAATTAGAGTCAGCACAGTAGTGACAGTCAGTATAACTGAGGTGAAGACATAGATGACGCGAAGTTGCCCTCCCACGGCTTTTCCAAAACTGGTTTTATCCCAGTGTATTCCTCCAACAACATAACCAAAGCCACCTCCAAGACCTGGTGGAAAAACAGAGCTGAGATTATCTTCCCTAGCCAATCCTGGAAGCCAGTAACAGCACAGCACCATTTGTCTAATGATTTGTGAGTAGAATCCAACGTGTTACTTCTGTTCTACTACTCAACCCCTCTTCAATTCAAATGCAGTAATAAACAGTTATCCGCGCCACAAGGACAGTCTGGATGTACAAACACAGTACAGAAAGAGGGAGAAGGTCAGTGCTGTAAAAGTGATGATACAAAAAATTAAAAATGGTAGTTCTTTCTCTGCCAAGAACAAACCACTTTACCTTCAGCTATTTCAGTCCGTAAAAGAGAAGTGTCCACCAGCCTCGTGGCAAGGCTCTGCAATCAGTCAGCTAAGACTGTCTTCCTGAAAGTAAGTGAAAATCCATTTTCCTCACTCAGTTAGAGGGACACAGATATAACTGCGTCCAAGACAGACTGAATCACTTCGGAAGCGTAGCAAGCTCATTACTCAGCAAAACATTGACAGTGTACAAAACTGCCACTGCATTACTACCAAATGAACACAGAAGTTCTGAGGGCACCGGATACCTCTCTCACTCCATTCACGTGGTGAAAGCCTTACAAGACTGTCCTTTCTTTCTTATGAACGCATTCAAGACTGTGAAAGAGTCTCCTGATGGAGAGGAAAACTAGACTAGGGCAGTACAGCAATTGAAGATGACAGCAATGAGGGATCATAGCGCCCAGTATGCACTTTCCCCTCCAGCAGAGTGACCAAAAAAAGGCATTTTCCACACCTGCAGGAAGCCAAACCTCCTCCCTCAAGGGATAATTTTGTTTCCATAGGTGTTATAAGTGATGTAAGGGACCTTCAGATGGAACAACCCTGGACTGCATCTTGTTTGACTTTTGGTAGTTACAAAAGCCTTTTACGGAAAGCAGAAGTTTGTTTTCAAAGTTAATTAGTGCTACTCTCCAGCTATTTGGTTATTATGCTTATACAGAAAAACACCAGTGATTTACACTTGGCTTTCTCACAGCAGGGCTTGTTTACTTAGGGTTCACGTCACCCAGGAAGCACCAAGAAAGCATACCTGCTAACAAAGCGTGGATGTTGAGGCCCCTGTCTTGATCCACTGGACTGCATACATCCATCATGTAGGCATGACTGGGATTGTCTGCTGAATCTGCACTGAAGTCCATGAGGACAACACCACAGACCGTAAGAATGATTCCCCATTTGTGGTTATTCGCAGTGTCAGACAAGGCAGTCCCTATATCTTTGCCATTTAGCATAAGCGAGAGCCCAAGCAACGCTCCTGGGAATAAAACCAAATCAAAATCAATCAATCGACTGCTTGTAAGCAACAAAACCTGCATCACTCCATGATCCAAAAGCACTGTACTAACTGCACAGCCTTGCAGCAAGCACTATTGCTCTTGTTCAGACCACCACAGTCTGGGGAATGAACGTGGCTTACAGGATATACATAATCCCTTTCCACTGTTCAAGCTTACTAATGTCTGGAGTTGTTTTGTTGACCAAAGAAAAACATTCTTGACCCTCAAAATACCATCTCTTCAGACTCTGGCAAGAGAAGCTTTTACGCGTGGATCTCCGGCTGCCAAAGCATCACCTCGGCGCCACTCACCACCTTCTTCAGACCCACAATACCCAACACTTCTGAGGCATTTTGTTCAGCCTAGTGCCACAGGGGATATCACAGAAGAGAGATGTGCAGTGTTTCTACTTTACAAGTGTTATCCCCATAGTTTCTAAAAGACACACCTACTGCTAAGACCAGAATGAAAGGTCTTCTCCTCCCGAATCTTGATGTGCATCTGTCACTCCAGGCCCCCAGCAAAGGCTGCAGCAAAAACCCTAGAAAAAAGGAATCACCAATAAGTAGCATTTTTCAAGCCTGTTTCACAGGGGAGTAGCTTAAAAGGCAGCTAAAGGCAGGACACCATAGCATAGTGATATCCCCAGTTGGTACTAGTCACCCAGGTGCACACACAGTGTACTGCCTGGCATTTCCCAGGTCGGGGACTGAATAACGTAATGTGCCGCTTGCTCACTGTCATGGCGGTTCACTCTGCATCATTAATACTGCAGAATTTGACATCAGGTGGAGAGTAAAAGTACAACAGTTATATGCTCTAAAGGACTCTGTTCCTTACAAGCTATTTCATTTACCTCATCTTAGATGGGAGATCCCCTGCAAAATTAGCTTGGAAGATAGCAGGAAGCAAGCATGCAAGTTGGAAAGGTGCCTGTATTATCCTGGCCCAGCCTGTGAGTAGGGGCCTATCTACTCTCTTCTGAAGCACATCCCACGAGTACAAGAACAGGCAGAACAAAAGTTTCCAAGTGGTAATAGCCCATCCTATGGTTCTTCCCATAGCAATGGATATGCCCCCAGCCCTGCCTCCGTGCTAAGGCAAGTAATCCAATGCCCACGACAGTAGTGGCTGACAGTCTTTCATCACTGGAACACCTCGTTTGTTTCAGAAAGTTAAACAGGAGAAGGCAATCCCACTCTGCTTTTTTCACACACCCTTGGGAACTGTCTCTGTATGCTTTTTTTCATAGGGCCATAAATGGATACACGGATCCTCTTTTGCTAGTTTTTATATATAGGAACAGAATAACCAAAGCTTACCCTTGCACAAGATGTAAGAGGTTGAGAAGCTGTTAAAAGAACAGACCTTTTGATCACACCAGGCCCATTTCAGGCAAAACATAGCAAGAGTTATTCTCCATTCAGTTGTCTAAAATTATGGCTAGGGCTTCTTAACCTCGAGAGCACACAGAATGTAATTATGAACAGCTAAGGTAGAGAAAATAAAAACATATAAATCCCGTGTAGTGGAAGAAACAAGAGGGAAGAAATAGCGTAAAGAACAGTTACCTAATATAGGGCTGATGAACCACACCATTCCATACAGTTGGTCTGGAAGCCCCATCTGAAGCAGCACAGGGGTAACATAGGCTGTTTCCATGGCATAGCTGAACTCAAGCCCAAAGAGAATGCACCCATTAAACAGGAGTTCTAGGAAAGACCTCTGAGGCTGGAGATCCCCAAAGTCAATCAAATCAATAGGACATGGAGTATTTGGTGGTGGCGGCGGTGAAGGGCGGATGTGTTTTCTCCTTTTTGGGTGTCTCTTGAAGTTGTTAGCCCTGTGACTTATGTGCCGTGTGACCGATCCAGAATAGCCTGGAACTTGTGACCTCCAGATTTCCTGAGAAGCCACACTTGGCAAGAGTGCAGCATCGCTGACAGGGGTTGTTGCAGATGGTGGAATCATCACGGGTAGGCGTCTGGAAGAAAAATATCTCAGAATAAAATGGTTGAGTAAGAAAAATTTTTGCTTAATTTCACTTACTGAAGTCCGAGCCATTTCTCAACATTTCACATACTGAGTGCAGCCTTTGTATTAGTTATAACCTTTTCTCTCCATCTCTTGACACGAGGCATATACATCTTATGGGCACGTCTCCTCTATCTTTGCACAAATGAGACACCAGAGATGCTATCTTGCTTACCTAGGCATTGCCTACCATCATTGGGGATTAAGATTGTGTCATGGTTTCACCCCAGCCAGCAACTAAGCACCACGCAGCCGCTCACTCACTCCCCCCACCCAGCGGGATGGGGGAGAGAATCAGAGGGAAAAAGGTAGAACTTGTGCATTGAGATAAGAACAGTTTAATAGAACAGAAAGGAAGAAAATAATAATAATAACAACAATAATAAAATGACAATAATAATGAAAGGATTGGAATATACAAAACAAGTGATGCACAATGCAATTGCTCACCACTCACCGACCGATGCCCAGTTAGTTCCCGAACAGCGATTCCCCTCAGGCCAACTCCCCCCAGCTTATATACTGGGCATGATGTCACATGGTATGGAATACCCCTTTGGCCAATTTGGGTCAGCTGTCCTGGCTGTGTCCCCTCCCAACTTCTTGTGCCCCTCCAGCCTTCTCGCTGGCTGGGCACGAGAAGCTGAGAAACGTTTGATTTAGTATAAACACTACTTAGTACCAACTGAAAACATCAGTGTGTTATCCACATTCTTCTCATACTGAATCCAAGACATAACACTATATCAGCTACTAGAAAGAAAATTAACTCTATCCCAGCTAAAACCAGAACAGATTGAAATATTTAAAACAATTAGCAGTCAGACATGTCACACTTCCCAGGAGTTCCCATAACAGCAATGGTTTTGCATTTATCTGCAATTCACTTGAGCTAAATTAAGATGAATCGAGACCTCAGTCTAAGTTTACAATAAAGCAAAGCTGTGGCTTGGCTACAGATCCAGGCCCCTGCTGCAATGTGAAATCACCTTTCAGTACTGATCCTACCATTCCTGCTGCCTGTGCTGAGGCCAAGACTTAATGCAAAACTTTTTTCGCAATGACTGAGTTTGGTTTTCTTCCTATTTATATACCTGAACTCAGCAGAGATGCTCTGTTGCAAGGACAGGGTCTGATTCTCTGCTTCTTGCTGGTTCTACTTCTGTAAGACTTTACTGGAGCACCCAGAGAAACTGTTTTTGAAGTTCAGACTTCAAGCTGAACACTTGGATGAGGTCAGCTGATAAGAAACACACTTGGAACCAGAAGCTGATATCATTTTTCAGTGCAGGAATTGAAGTTTCAAACTAATTCTTGAGAAGAAGATACATACCCCACAAGCCACTCTCAGCACTGCTACTCCTCTCTCAGAGATGAATGCCATTAAAGGGCTGAACAGCCTCCTTGGGTCTCATCAGAATCACTCCTGCAGCCAAAGCACGCATACTGTGGTAGGTAAAATAGCCAAATGGGTTCCAAAATA
Source organism: Haliaeetus leucocephalus (assembly GCF_000737465.1). NCBI lineage: Eukaryota > Metazoa > Chordata > Aves > Accipitriformes > Accipitridae > Haliaeetus > Haliaeetus leucocephalus. The sequence continues at coordinate 17,869 of NW_010972626.1, forward strand.
GCATCTCAGGATAGATGTCGACAGATCTGCTGAATTAATGAACCACATGCGATTTCTTGCCTCTTGTTGCCAGAAATGGAAACACCTCGTAAGTGAAGTCTGACCTTTTCTTTATGCTTTCTTGCCCATGGACCAAAGGCTGCTGCTGCACAAGGATGGCTCCACATCACCCCACACCTCTTCAGGAAAACCCCCACAGCTGCACACTAGTAAGCAAAAGAAATATCTTACTTTTTTGTTCACAGTTGCCTGAGGAAAAGACTCCTACCTGTTCTGCTCCTTTGGCTGTAAAGAACTCCCACAAATCTCCCATATTCTGCTACTTTCTCTGGCACATTTCACGCACCAGTCTTTCTTCCTGTAGCTTTTAGTCTACACAGCGCCATTCTTCCCTGCATATCCCCAACCATTATCAAAAGCAGAACTCCGCAAACCCACGTTTACCATCACATTGACGCAATGGTTGTTAAGCATGGTGGGATGATGCCCTAGACAGAACGATCCTCAGCTTCACGCAAGCATCCAGAGACATTGCACAAAGCAAAATTGAACACCAAGCACCTCACAGAAGACTGCAGTTGGCGTAACTTGACTGTATTTGAGGCCTGAGGGAGAGGAGGAAGGGTGGGAAAGAACAGACATCTACTGAGGCACTGCTAACATTGTACCCCGGGTTTCCTCAAGATTGCTCCTCTTCAGACCAAGATACATACCATGTTAAGAGAGAAGAACAAGCAATTCATAATTGTAACTACACGCCTTGACAACCCCCATCTCACAAGGCACCAAGAGCAAGCTGCATTTTCTTGGGAAAGCTCATTAGACACAATGTCATCTAGATAGACCAACAGAAGGAGAAGCGTATGGAGACTTTGTGAAGATGCCCGCACCGGTGTTCCCCTTGATGCTGTTTTAACAAATTACTGAAAACTTCTTACGACCCACGTCTTCATAAGGAAAGTCCTTACTTTGCAGGAGTACCTTTATCAACCTTCAGATCAAAGTAATGCCCTAAAGATGACAATTTCTTAAAAATTAGGAGACAGATACCAGAAAAAAAATATAATGAAAACCCAGTCAGATTCTCGATGGATGCTCTAATGACCCTTTCACAGAGATGTGACAATACAGCTGTGCTAGCACTCCCCTTCACCACTGATACACCTTGCCATTTGCACCCAGGGTGTTGATCTCACTCTATTAATCTATTAGTTTAATTTCATCCTAGGTCCTCCTTCATCTTCCTGCTCTGTAATGCACCTTGCAAAGAGATCGTATGGGGAGTTACAAGTAGCAACATTTTAGCGACAGAAGAAAAGAACCCCTCTACATGGCTCAAAAGTACAGGTGGCGATCTGCAACCACTTGGAATTAAAGGCCGTTATTGACAGCATGTCACTGGTCCAGCAGAAAGTCTGCGTGGAACTGTGAGCTGAGCCCATACTCCCCATCACCCACTTTCCTCAACTTACAAATCGTTCACCAGAGGACATCTTCAAAAGACTGAAGCCTGTCCTCAGGTGAATCTACCCTACGATTGCAAGAGCTTCAAAGCCAGGAACCTCTCCTTCAGCGTGCAAAAGCTTTCACTGTCAGTAGTCATTTGTGATTTCTGGCACTCGACATTTGTCATACCAACAACTGCGCATCTCAAACTGCAGGGCCCTGGCGATGCCGCCTCCGCCGCCTGCAATCCGCACAGTCAAACCCGCGCCCGCAGCCAACACGCGTGGCGGGCAGGGACCGGCCGTCACCGTTCCTCCGGGGCACCTCTGCGCCGAAAATGAGCTTTTTCCTTCTTCGCCAGAACCCGGTCCCGGTTTCGCTGCGGCGGGTACCGAGGGCTCCGAACGAACCACAGACATCAGCGTCGCAGGGAAAGGCCGACCCCGAGCCGGCGCTAGGGCCGCGGCCTCCCGAACGCCCCTGTCAGCCGAGAACGAGCCGCGCCGCCTGCGCTGCGCAACCGCCCCGGGCCCGGGCCCACCGTCCGCCCCGAACGGGAGGCGCGCCCGGAGCCGCCAGCGCGCA